>NW_014569913.1:65641-121761 GCF_001313835.1 Polistes canadensis
TTTTTTTTTTTATTGTCATCAGTATGGTCGTTTACGAAAGAGGTTTACGTGTTCACTTCTCAACTACCTCCATAACTTTGTATGCTAAATTATCACCCTGGATTTGCATATTGTTACAAAACGAATAAAACACAAGCACGATGGTAAAGTGTCCTAAGAACCAGAAAAATAAAAGTTAAATGAACTTCTTGCACAACGGACGACAGACTTAATAACGATGATTACTTTTTGACTTCATTTTATTATTATTGATGCGAGTTTGCGAAAATGCTCAACTATTTCGTGTAAATTATATAAATGAGAATTACCACGATCTAATTGATACGCAATTGATCTCTTATTCCAGTACTATTCTTCCTGCTTTATGCTTAGGATACATACATTAGTTAACTTTACCAAGTGCAAGTACGCACTGTTGTACTTCTTTCACAATATGATAGTGATTATATTGTCTTTTTATTCCTTTGTCCATAAAAAGCAAAGGTTTATTATAAACATTTCGATGCAATTGTATTATCAAGGAATATAACAATTTCATCGAAATGTGGATTAGTTAATGTGAGTCATCAATTTTATGACTGCAATTTAAAATGCATTAAAAGGCCAAAATCCTATGCGTTATTCGCACGATTTATATCAGATATACGTAAATTATTAATAAAAAGTAATTTTTGTTTTGTTTCTTATTAAAAAAAAAAGATATAATTAAGTAATTATGCGAATAATACATGTGGACTATAGAATAAAAATTGTTTTAAGTCAAGATTATATGCTCCATTCGAGGATTCTACTCTGCTTTGAAGAATAATTCTAATGCAAAGTAATATCTGTGTGCATTTAAATGAGAATAAAGTAAGCAAAATATTGGGTGATAAAAGGCAAATGATTGAGGGACATTACTCAAGTATTGCAAAGTTATCCTAAATTTGGTCTGTAAAATGCATTGATTTTTCATACATAATAATGTCGCTTTGAAAAATGTTTTTAAACTGTTCAGATAATATGCGTAATATATAAGAAGCTATATACGATTTAAGAAATGATACAATTTTGTGAGTACATCAAAGACGATATAATGAAGCTGTACTGCTACAATATTGAGTATTCATTAAAAAAAAAAAAAAAAAAAAATACGAACAAACAATAAATACAAATATTTTTATAAAATAAGGGGTGAAAAATGTTCGAGTATTTCACATTTGCCTTTTTATGTATATATTGATGTAGTTAGTATAATTTTCTATAAATACTATAAATATTAAGTAAGACATATATATGTATTTATCTATATGCTTGCTTGTATATATAAATACATATATACAAGAAAAGTAATATTTGAACATATATTATATATTGTAACATTAAACAACAAACGAAAACAAAAAGTTTATGTCGATAATTAATAATAATAATAAGAATAACAATAAGAATAATAATAGTAATAATATAATAATATTATAATAATAATATAATAATAATATAATAATAATAATGATAATAATAATAATAACTATATAATAGTAATAATAATAATTATTATAATAGTAATTAATAATAATCAGTCCTTTATTAACATTTACATGCACGATTATATTCATACTACTGGGTGTAGGATGCCTTTTGCTGTACCGTACTATGCAAGCAGAGAATTTTACCATTGAAATTCTTATTAACATTATATACACAACAAAAACTCTGCTTTGCTATTGTATAAATAAACCTGATTTGTACGGAATCGCATAAATACATTCAAGATCTCCATCTGTCATTAAATTTCTATATTGTATAAATAAATTGAATAAATCACTGGGGAAAGTACCACAATAGTTTGTATGCTTACATCAAAAAGAGAGACCTTTTTTAAATATACATATATTTATATGTAATTGTCGCGACATCAAAGATGCAATTTTATTCTGATCATATAATATGATATATATAGAATTTAATTACACATTCACTTTGTGTACACTGCTAGTTATTAAAAGTTACTAGGAAATAAGAAAGTTTCAAATATATTGAAATTCTAGTAACATGGCTACGGCGATTTTGGTAATAGTAGTGCTCTACCTTTACCTTACCGACCGAGATCTGATGGTAAGTTACCATCAGAATTACCGACAGTAAAAAATTTTCACCGCAAAAACAAATAAATATATGCTCTTAATTGCTCACTAATTGCACATTTAAAATCCATAATTGTTTGCATTATTGTTTGAAAATTTTTTACTGTCGGTAATATCGCGTAAAGTAAACAGTCGGTAAGATTGGGATCTACAACTGGAAGTGGAGAAAAATCTCCATTGCAATTCTATCTTTCATATAGCACGTTCGTGGTATATAGCTTATTTACTAATGGCGACTAAGTCATGGTTAAAACGCATTCAAAATGCTAAAAAGACCGCAATCATACAGAATGGTAAGATAATTTTTGTTTGTATTAATGTTTTATCGGTATCCTTATTGAGAATCTTTACTTTTATTTTTATGATTTATTTTCGACATTATTTTGTAGTTTCACGTATTAAAGTAATAGTATAACCTAAAAAATGTTTGATCAATAATCAACTATTATATAGTCACACAAGCTATTTATATATAATTTATAATATTAATATTAATTTTCTATATTAAAGTTTGCTAATCATGATTAGAAATCTTATTTACAAATGATAGTCGTTGATATATTAAAAATTAATAATTCTCACGTGTTTTATATTACATAATTTATCTTTAAAAAGCATGGTGGTTGTAAAGAGTATTCCTTTAAGATTACAACGATTTTTTATTTGTTTTACATTTATACTTTATAATTAAATAGGAAATAGAAAAGTTCATTTTCTAATGGAAGATGGGAAAGAAATGGTTGAAGAATATAATATGAATACAAATGTATTAGTACGCAGGGCATGGAAAGAAAAAAAATATTTTACTGAAACTGCTGGTTGGATTGTGGAAGTAGGTGATCCAGAACCTAAACTGAATAATATAGAAACTTTTGGGATACAGGAAAGTTCAAGCACTGTATGTACATTTTATTATTCGTTTTAAGAATTATATTTATATTATTATATATCTTATGTGTAAGCATGTTGCATGTTGTATCCTTTAATAAAATAATTGCTTCCTATGTTTGGCTTGTAATATTCACGTTGAGTAGGACTCTTGTTCTCATGTTTGGACTGTAAAGTGTATATTGTATCAAATAAATTAAAATAACTAATAGAAATATATTTTCAGCCATTCATTACTAGAAGAATTACGAGAACTGCTTTGGAATGGAGAATAAGGAATTTACCTTATCCAATATCTGTTTATTCAGTAACAGTGGAAAAAGATGATACTATTACTATACGTACGAGCAACAAAAAATATTTTAAGAAACTCAAAGTTCCAGATTTAGAACGTATTCATTTGAAACCTGAACAAGATAGAATTACGTATACTCATCAATACAACACTCTTATTATCACGGTATGATATATCTTAGCTCAACATTTTAAAAAAAATAGTTAATTAGAAAATAAGTTTTAATATTTTTAGTATAAGAAACCACCCGCATTATTGGACTTGGAAAAACAAATATTAAAAGAAATTCTATCATTGAAAGCAACAAACGACGGAGAAGTACAGTGCCCGACAAGTTAATAAAAATGATTATCTTAATTATCCTTGTCCCTGTGATCTTGTCTAAAAATTAAGAGAGTATTTTTTAGCTTCTTCAAATATTTATTGCGAAGATTAAATATCTGCTTTTGCGACAATATAATATATATATATATATATATATAAATATCATGTAAGTTTTCCGGGGTGAGTATGCAAAATTACACTAATGAAAATTTTGCATTTCAAATTAAAGAATGTTATAGGTATACATTGGCAAACAAACAAAATCTCCAAAAAGAATTCTCAATATTATTTTATAACAACTAATATACTTTATTAACGATAAGAAAAAATAGATAACGAAAGATATTTTTATATTAATATTAATATATTATATAATGTCTGTAGAAATTATTATTATTTGTCAGGAGGAAAAGAAAAACAAAACAAAACAAGAAAAGAAGCAGAGAAAAATTTGATTTAATGTAATATATTTATGAATGTATGCATAAGGTTAATATTGAAAAAGTAGCGATACAGTAGATGTACTATATTTATAAATAGTAAATTCGTTCGTCAATTCTTTTTTTTTTTTCTTTTTTTATCGGAATGATTAATACGTAAGAATATGTAAATATTACATTTCTGCGTTATCGTTCGATAATACTTTACATAAAAGAATTGACCAATAATGCTTTGGCGAGTGAAGCTGTTGCGCGCGAAAATCGAGAGATCGATCGATCGTTCTGCGTCGTGACCGTCTATGAAGTGCGTTTGTCTGCTGCGTGCATGTGCTGTACTTTTCTGATATTACGTTTCGGTGTAGTGCTTTTGGTAATTAAAATCAAGAAATATTTAATATATTAGCAATTATGAGAAGATCTGTGCCCGACGGGTGAGTATTTCATTATTTTTCTTTATATATTTGTTCTTAAATAAAGTCTAGTATAGCTACAAGTGCTTGTTTACGCCAACGAAATGGAGGTCACATTGTTTTTTAGGTTATGTCGTGACGCTACGTTCTGCAATGCGGTGCATCCGATGCACGCGCATAACATTATCTTGTTATTCATATATTTAAATGTATAATTTGATATATTTCATTATTATCCTGTAATCATTCAAATGTCTTCTTTTTCTTTTTTTTTTTTTTCTGAATGTATTATCGAATGGGGGAAGTGTGTATTGTTACTAGATGCGACACATATACATGATAATTAACTGTATTATCGACCGATGAAAATGCACAAATTTATTTCTCATATTTTTTCATTGCAATTCGATTATTTTTATTTATTTTATTTAAATGTATAAGAAAATATTTAATGTTTGAATAAATTTTCATTAGGATTTACGTTAATAAATGTTTTAGAATAATCGAGAGAATCGATTTAAATGATCGATTTAATTCGAGTTAATAGTTCGACAATCTTACGTTGCGAGGCGCTTCGATCGCTGAATAAAAAAAATAAAATAAAAAGAAAAGTAAAATTGTTTACATTAAATCGAATGATACTTTATCGATATTAATAAAAAAATATTATTTCCTTTTTAAAAAACACAATTGTTATTATATTAATAGCAAAAGAATGTATTTATTATATTTAAAATGAAAAAATTAACATTAAGAAATAATTACGATTGTAAAGATTGTTTGGAATAAAAATTTTGGAAATTCGTTCAGAACTATGAGATTTTTATTAATAATAATTTCACGAGGATATAAAATTGGCTTAAATCATAAAATTAAACAATTCTAAAATCAACATTTTTTTTAGATATACATTTAAGCGTAATAAACAACAAATTTAATCGATTATCTTATCGTTTCTGTTTGAATAACATTTAAATTAACATACCTAAATAAATGAATGAAATAATTCCTATAACATTTGATTTGTATGGTATTACAGATGGTTGGAGTACAAACCATATGGAGAAATGATCAAGGGTACAAAGATTTTGCCGTTTAAAGTACCACTGAAAGAGGTAAATATGGTTTATAAATCAATAAACATGTCTGATAATCTAGGGAAAAAGAATTATTTGCAAAAAAATAAAAAAAAAACCTGTATCAAGAAGAACACTTAAAGTGTATTGCTGTTAAATTCGACCTTTATTTCATCGATGAATCCGAGCAATCGTAAATTTGTAAAAGTACATTAACGTTATCGTGTTTGTCAAGTCGGTAGGAGAGATCATCTGTTTGAATATCTCGAATAAAAATAATTTTTGAGAGATTGAGGATCGTGATCTTTCATGGGAATTCTTTTTTTTTCTGCGCGAAAAATATTTGCTTCGAAAGATGTATAGATCATTTAATTTCTTTTTTTTTTTCTTTATATATATTTATTTTCTTCTTCTTTTTGTCTTCGCGTCTTCTTAAAGAATCTTCGAAGTTTTATGACTCGTTGAGAAAGAATGTTCCGTCTCCGAAATTGTCGGCGTATGAATTTATAGATATTTCGCGTGAGCAGGCGCACGCGTTTACTTGGTATCCGAAGGTCGCTTATTAGCATAGGCGGTGTGTTTTATCGAATTTACGAAAGAGTGACTAATTAATATAGGATTCATGAGAAATTCGATACATTTTATCCGGAAACCTTTAAAACTAGAGAAATAAATAAAGAAAGAAAGAAAGAAAGAAAGAAATAGGAATGTGCATTCTTGACAAATAGAAGTGTTATTTCGTATTCCTTGTTTATACGTTTGTTTACGTACTTAAGGGTAACCAGAAAGAAATAGCGTGGGTTGACTCAACTCGTAACTACCGAATTTCGATGCATATTCGCGTATTATTAAGTTTTTTAGTTGATTCGATCGACTCGTTTATGAGAAAAAATGATTTCCATTTGATTCTTATCCCATATCAATGTTTCTCATCAATTTGAAATATTGAAATAATCTATGTGTATTGTGGACATTTAACTTGGTGAACTATTCGTGTATAGTTAGAAGAATGCACCACACATACGTTTCGTATTTTATTTCATAATTTTTTTTTTTCAAAAAAGGATAGTCAATGGCCAACCAGGTCCCACCCTCTCCTTCTTTTAAACGTCGTGTCGTCGTTCCACGTTCTCTTTTTTTTATCCTTTATCCCTCGCACTAAATCAAAGATCCTCTTCGCGGGGGGGTCCTGCCGGTTCTCCACTACGAGAAAGATAAGATCAAGTCGAATTCCTGAAACGGAGGATGCCGCAGGTACACACAACCCCCCCTCCCTTCCTCCCTTGCCCCCCCCGGTTCTTTTACTTTTCTTTAGATTCTTTTTTTCTTTTTGTTCATTCTACCACGTACATGTTAAATGTAAAACAAAAATGCACATACAACGTTTGACGTTATTTGTATACTTATTCATAAACATGGCAAAAGAAAGAAAAAAAAAAAAAGAAAAGTAAACTTATTAATGGGAATCAACGAGTTCGTATTAATTTGTCTGGGAATTTAATTTATTCGATTTATATATATGAGATATACCACAAAAATGGGTTGAATATTTCATTCCATTTATATATTTTTGTTGTCTCTCTCTTATATTCATTAATTAAAAAATTCATAATTAAATAATGTTCTCTTGGACGATTAAAAAAAAAAAACATTAGACAAAAATTGTATTCGATTTTTTTTTCACAATGTAGGTTTGATCCAAACACACACACACACACAAATACGAATACAAAAGGGAAGCAGGAAAAAAAAATCGAGTTTGTAGGAAGCCAAGGGTGGGTGTGTGTGTGTGAGTTAGCGAGAAAGCAACACCCCAAAGTGAGAGATCTTGTATCGAAAGCAAGCAAATTGCTACATTGTTATGTACGTCGACCCCCCATCCGTGAACCGATATAAAGAAGCTTGACGTATGCTTCTACTTTTTTACAGTTGATATGTGCGATACTACGTTGAATTTGTTGAATACACAACCACCATCACCACCACCATCACCAATAACCAATTCTTTTGATTTTCCCCTTTTCTCATTCCATTGAAAAAAAAAAAGAAAAGAAAAGAAAGAAAGTAAAATGTTTCCATGCCGTTAACATTTTCTTTCTGATGTATGGGGTTCATGCTGAGCCAACCCATGGTCCTGGTGAGAGATCTCTCGACGGTTTTCTTTCCATGAGAGGGAAAAGGGGAAACCCCCCTTGAATCTTACTTTCCCCTTCTTCTTCTATTCTTTTCTTTCTTTTTTTATTTCGCGAATCTATCAATGCACTTGGTAAAGAAGAAAATATCACCGATAATTCTCTTTTTTCTTCTGTTTTATTTATTTATTTATTTATTTATTTCTTCCTCCTCCACCTCCACCTCCTCCTCCTCCTACTCCTTCTTTCAATTTTTTCGTTTTCTTTCATCGAGGTCAGAAAGGGCTAATTGAAAATTGGCTATCCCGTCGTTATCGATTTAAGAATCGTCTCATTTGCCACGTTGAATATGTTGATTATACCCAGAACGTTCTTCTTTTTATTCTTTTTTTTTTTTTTTACCTCTGGGTAACTCTTAATTGATGGCATCGCGGTGTCGACTTTCGCGGGGCATAAAACATTTTTATATCTTCGGCTTTAGCTCATTAAAGTACCGGTGGATGATGCTCTCGCTAATTGAATACTCCGTACTTTTTTAAAACAACGATTCTCTCCATACTACTACTACAATACTATTACTACTACTACTACAAGATAAAATTATATGATTATCTTAATTTATTATTCGATTATATTTATATTTGTCTTCTCATTTCCGTTTAATCGATTGACTTTCATTGAGTTTCAAATCGCAACGATACTAAAGAAATGTTCACTTCAAAAAACAAAAGAAAACAAAGCAAAACAAGACAAGAAATAAAAAATAAAAAAAAAGAAATAATGAAATAAAAATTCGCGCGTTTGTCTCAGAGAGTCATTTAATTTTCGCCTAACTCGGTATACGAAAGAAAAAACCGGTTATACTTGGTCTACCGGTCCCCAACGATCGAAAGATCGCGGCATCGGCAGAGCAAGTAGGTGGAAAGAGGAAGCAGGAGGGTTTTGAGGGAGGGGGTGGGTGAGGGAGGGGGTTGTCTCTTGACTGGACCGAGCGCCAGGTTGCAAATAAGTTTTCGGCTTGGAATCGGTGGTCAGCAGCAGCAGCAGCAACAGCAACCTATGCATATAGCAAAGGTTTGGTTGCACATGCATACGCAAAATAGGAGGGTGCCTTGGCTAATTGATTTTGGCGTCGCGGGCATTACATAAAACAAGTTGGAGAGAGAGAGAGAGAGAGAAAGTTAGTCGACAGGACTGACTCGGAATCGAGAGCCAGCCACGGTTCTGATTGGGCCCGCTGTGGCCGGCCGCGGGGGGTCACTCGTTAATAGGGCCTTCAAGAGGCCCACGCCAGTATCCATTCTCGAACCTTTACGACGAATCCGCTTCTTCATTCTTCTTCTCTTCCGTTTCGTTTCGTTTTTGGGTCTTGTAACAAACGTTGGCTTGCTTGCACGTAACGCGATACGTTTATTCTATGCCCTGATGTAACCCTTCTAAAATCTATTACGTGCATGTAAATACTTGCGTGTATGCGTGTATATGAGTTGTCTCTCTTTTTCCATTTATTTTCTTTACTTTTTTATTCTCGCCGAAAGATGATAATCACCCCCGCGTGCTCGTAAATATTCTTGCTTCGTAATAACACACACAGATATACACACGCGCGCGTATTTGTTCAGCGAGGGAAATTTTTGAAAATTGTTATCGGATAGGTAGAGGTGTTATTTGATTTTTCTTTTCTTTATATAATTTCATCTCGCGATATTTTATACGTTTGTTTTGTTGTTTCTTTTTTAAAAAAGTAAGTAATGTATGTGTGTATATACGCGAGATGAAGATTCCAAATTGAAATTGATTTTGTTGAAGAGGTTAACGAAACGTAGACTTCGTTTTATAGGTGAATATATATATATATATTTGTATACTTGAGGGAATAAGAGAGAGAGAAGTGGGGGTAGATATATAGGTATATTTTTACAGAACGGAATCTGCTCTAAGGCAATATCCGGTCGTTATAAATAGTCGTAAAAGGCAATGAGATGTACCCTGTATCGTCGTGTTTCGTTCGATCGCGTAAATCAGGCCACGTTCTGGATAAAATCGGTAGATCCTTGTATACAGACAACAAAATTCACGTGGATATTGGGTAATAAATGTCGTCTACTTTAATTTTCTTTTTATTTTTCATCCTCTTTTATTTTATTCCGATTATTATTCTTGTTGTTGTTGTGTTTTTTTACTTTTTTTTTTTCCGCATTTCATCGAAAATTTATATTTTGTAATTGGATAACGTTTCGGTAGTTTGGGGGCTCCTACAAGCAGCTTTCAAGAAGTTCCCCTGTTACCACCCACGCACAGGCGTACGACTTTAGTCGTGCGTACCGAATACCAGAAATTCTTTCTTTCGTTGAGACTATCGAGAACTCAGTGGGCGATTTCTGCACGACGGTTGAATATTAATTCCTGGGGTGGGAAAGAGGGGAAGCGGGATGCAAGGAACGCAGTGGTGGTTGTCGTATTTTTGTTCCTTTTTGTTCGAAATAACCCAAAAGAGAGAATAGATGTTTGTATTTTCAACGTGGGTGGGTGATATCTGTATTTCAACCCCCGTTTTGAAAATCTTTAACATTTCAGATGATTATCGTGTTAACTTCTCAGTTACACTCAGCCTAAACCACCCTCGTCGTCGTTGTCGTCGTCGTCATTCTCATTCTTTTCCTGGATGAATATCTGCACCGATATTTCTTTCCTTTTTTTCTGGTTTTTTCTTTTTGGTCTCTCGTCGACATGACGAATGAAGGTACCAACGAACAACAACGTCGTATTCCAAAATTTACATAGTTGCGTTAGACAATATAGGCGTTGTAATTGACGTAATATTTGAATTTTGGGTATATATATTATAAACACAAACGTGAGATGAATTATTTTCATTCGTTTACGCGTATATTATAATATTTTTGTTTCTCCATTTATTCGGAAAATCCGAAAAAATTCACGAGATAGGATCTTTTTATTTCTGACATTTGTAATTATTACTAATATGATTTATAAACGCTTATCCGATGGCATTCGTGTCACGATTGGAAAATTTTATTTAAGATTGTTGGTTCATCTGACATTTTCGAAAAAGTTAAACAAGCAATCGGCCCTTTCTTTAACTTGTGGCCACTGTCGTCGTAATGGATTCGTCGTACGATTTTTGGAAATAATAAACGGCGTCATCGTGTCTCTTTCTATATATTTCTTTCTTTCTTTTTCTATTTCTCTTCGCGGGACGCTAATCTCGCGGGTAAACAGCCGATTTCACGGTTGAAGTATCTTTTAAGAGAACCCCTCGCGAGATAGTTTACAGCGGTCAATCATACGAAATTTCATGTAAAAGGAAAAATGCGTTACTGACTTAACCGAGTTAGTTCCGTTATAGTTCGTCGTTCACCGTTACCGATTTTCCTTTTTAGGTTTTTCGAGTAAACAAGAAGAATCATTCGTGTTAGATTTGAACGAAAGTAACATGAATTAACGCATGAACGAACGACCATTTTCTCTTCCACTCATTTCTTTTTTTTTAAACAAAACTACCTTACCCAGAGTTGTTTTTTAACGTGGACAAAAATTTCGAGCATAATAAACAAGTGAAACAAAATAATTATATATTTTGTAAAGAAGTTAACTAACGAATAGAATAAAAGTGATTAATTATTCGAGAAATACATTGCGGATCACGATCAAGGATTTTTACGCCCTTTAACCGAGTAGAAAATTTATCGTGCCCTTTTTCATGGCTCTGTTAGTGGTGTTCCGTGTTATTAGCAATGGTAAGTGTTTGTTTAACGCTCCCCGTAGCGAACAGGATTCCTTTTGGATATTCCTTTTATCCTTCCCATGGTTCCAACCAACCAACCAACCAACTAACCAACCAACTAACGAACGAAAGAAGAATCGAATGAACGAGAGTTCGACCACGAAAGAGAAGAAATGATAGAAAGAAAGAAAGAAAGAGACCGAAAAAGAGACCGAAAAAGAGAGAGAGAGAGAAAGAGAGAGAAGAAGACTGAGCTGGCAATAGTAATTTATGCCGAAGTTAGCGAGCAACTTCGATGACTTTGTAAAATATTACTGATCCCTGTTTCAGAGATCTTATCTGGCTCCGACACCACGTTTCGTCGGAGAACGCCTTCTTCTACTCTTTCTTCTTCTTCTTCTTCTTCTTATTTTACTTCTCCTTCGTTTCCCAGCTTCTTCTTCTTCTTCTTCTTCTTCCCTCTTTTACTTATTCTTATTCTAGTATTATTTCTTCCTCTTTTTAGCAGGCTGGCGCCTCGAAAAGAGGAATCATGCGTCACGTCGAGACCCACTGTGCCAGAACGAGTTTGACTCTTTCGAAATTCTGCCACAACACACCGATCGACACCAAATTAATTGTAAAACCATGGGCTCGTCTAAACATATAGAATAATGGGTCCAACGTTTGTCCATGAATTTTTTCTTTTCCATCTAGTAACGCGAGTTCAAATATTCTTGAATTTGCAACCGTTTGAAAAATTAGAAATTCCTCCATCTTTCCTATTATTTTTTCTCTCTTAACTTGCCATCCCGTTTCCTTTTCTCACCCCCACCATCCCCTATCGGGATTGCTTCCCTTGCTTCGCGCTATTTATCGCTAGTTACTTCCCCCTTTTTTGATTTAACTTTCGACACGATGGGGTGCGTTTGGCAAAGAATCGACATCTCCGCTGTGTCCCACTTCAAACTTCTTTTATTCTTAACTATATTTCTTTTCTCTTTCTCTCTCTTTCTCTTTCTCATTCATTCATTCTGTATTTCTCTCTTTTTCTTTCCTTATTTCTTTATTTCTTTCGCATTACTTTTTCTCATTTTTGAACACACGCGAATTTCATGCTTCGTTAAACCAAGTATTACGGTAACGCGAGTTCGTTTTGTAAAATTATCTCATCGGACAAATCTCTTCTCGTTTTTCATTTTTTCTTTTCTTTATATATACACACAAAAAAATATATATATATATATTTTAAAAAAAAAGATATGTATATAAATGTGTATATTTTATATTTCATTTTTTCTGTTTTGTTTTTCTCTCTCTCTCTCTCTCTCTCTCTCGATATTAAGATTCTACCTAACAGGACAATAATTCAGGCTTTCAGTGAACGTATAAATCGACGGGAATGGTGAAATCGTGAAATACAAGGAAAACGCGTCTCCGGTATCCTCTTCTTCTCAGTTCGCGAAAGGATACATTACGTTCTAGGATAGAAAAGGATAAGAATCTTTCTAGCTTTAGTACGGGTGAAATACGGTAATATCTTAGGAGTAGTGCGTTTGTAGAAAATGGATACTAGTGATGGTAGGAGTCATGGGCAACAACGTGGGATGTCGTATAATCAAAATAGAGGAAGAGGAATAAATATCGTAAAAAAAAAAAAAAGCTTTATTCTCTAAAAGCTACCAACACACACAAACATACACACAGAACAATTGCAACTATCCCGTGCATTTTTTCGCACTCATACAAAAGAATCGCAGCACGTTGACGACGGGATTGGTGATAAACTTAAAAAAGTTACATTTTTATTATATTTTTCTGGACTTTTTTATTCTTCCTCTTTCCTCCTCGATGGTAAAAGGAGAAAAAAAAAAAAAAAAAAAAAGAAAAAACGGTAGGAGAAAATCTTTTCTTAGCGTCTCATTAACGTTTCTCGGATTCGTGCCAAAATCGTAGAATAGTTTTAAATCTAGCAGCACGTTGATCGAACTCGCGTTATTTTCAATTTCAACTAGAGAAGAAAACACAACGATTCATTGACTATTTTTTTTTTTTATTAATTAATTTTTCGTTTCCAAGATTTTTTAATAGATGGTACAGAAGAATGATGGAAGGGTGGGTGGACTGTTGTTGGGTTTTTTCGGCGTGGATTTTAAACGGATACGCAAAGAAGAAATTAGACAATTTTTTTCGGTTTGTTTCGAGAAAGAGAGGGGTTTACTAAGGACACTTTTCTCTTGTACTTTAGTGTTACACTGGCTCCATCCATCCCGTTTCATCAGATATGATGTTAGCTGGGCCAGGGCCTATCTTTGCTAGATGAGATGGCGAGTGTCCATTTCGAGTCGTTTTCTTTTTCCGGGAACCCAACGGCGCAAAAGAGATATCTCACAACAGTAGCCAAGATTATCTTTCCGTCCGATCCTGTGTTTCGTTTTTCTCTTCTTTCATCTCATTTTGCGAAGCTAGCTAAGCTAGCTAGCTAGCTTCGTTACGTTTAGATACTAACATATTACCTGAGTTTATACGAATTCTATATATTTGTATGTGTACGTATGAATGTATTGTAATTCGTGTGGTTACCTATTGCGTAAATTACCGATGCCCACCTACGCTTGGCACCTTGCATGTTTTCCAACTCAGTTATCGTCTTTCCACATCGTTTTTCTTTCTACAAACACCATCACCACCACCATCACTTCACCTCCTCCTTTTCTTAGTCTTTGTCTCGATCGAATCCTTTTTCTTGGATACGTCGATGACACTTTGCTGTTAACTCGGCACGACGACATGAATCAAATAATAAAAGGGGGGAAAACCGTTAGAAACCTTCCAAGTTTCAAGCAACAATTCTGTTATATCTTGGAAGAAGAACTCGATGTACCATATAAATGCTATAGGAGATAATACCACGCGGAAGTGTCTTCAGCAAACCCTTCGACGACAACTACAACGAAAGGGAAAGAGAGAGAGAGAGAGAGAGAAAGAGAAAACCATTTCGCTTTTCTTTTATACTTCGAGTTACTCCTCTTTCCACAGGGAGGGAAGACTCGTCCCTCTTTCCCATACCATATTGTTATTATATGAGAAACAGAGTGAAAAGGAGAAACACGTAAAGAAGAAAAAGAGATACACACACATATGTATATATATATATATAGAAAAGCAAAAAGGAAAGATAGAAAATGGGGTGGGGAGGGTGGAGGAATAGCAGCATCCGTTTGGGTTGCCTCGGGTCCACGCGTAAAGAAGAGAACAACAAGAGAAAGAGAAAGAAGAGAATGGGGAAAGAAAAGAGGGGTTTGTGGGTTTTGGTGATGGTGGTGGTGGTGGTGGTTTGGATGGTTCTGAAATGCGGCATTGGCTTTATGCTTCTGGTACATAAATTTCGTTGGAATGGCTCGCGTATGAAGCCGGCGCCCACCGTTCTCAATCCCACCTGCCCCTTCACCCCCATGATGATACCACCACCGTTACGCGTCACATAAGTTTTTCTCGGTCTATGCACCCTCAACTGCTTTTCCCCTCCACCCCCCCTGTGCCCCTCTTCTCTTTCTCCTCTTTGTCTATCGTTTCTTTCTCGGTTTGGAATCCAAACTACCCCCCTGATCCCCACTACCCCCTCACCAGCCCCTCGATCGTTCGTCTGTTTACAAAAATGTCACCGGTCTCTACCGGAGACACGCGAAGAAATTGCTAAATTTATTACTCTCCTTCGTTCCTTTTCTCTATTTGTTTCTTTCTTTCTTTTTTTTTTTTTTTTTCTTTCTCATCGAGCCGGTGCACGATTAGTTCCAATGCGTTTCATGAGAATAAACGAAGGAAGGGAGGAAGCCATAGCCATAGCCATAGCCATAGCCTCCAGTGGTTAAGCAGCAACGTGCCTATATCGTAAATCTCTCGACAGACGTATCGGTAGAATTGGCTTTTCAGTACCAGTAAGATTCGTCGCGCGAATTATGGGACCCATATTTGTTCGCGTTATTCGACCGTTTTTACATTTTTTCTTCTTTTTCTTCACGTTATACCCATAACACGCGTAGATTTTTGTATAAACGATAAAGTTTAGAGTGAAATTATTACAAAATCATTTGTGCAAGTGAATTTACTTTTTTTTCGTATTTTTTTCTGAGTTATATTTAATACAATACGTGTTTATTGATGTTATTATTCGAAAGAAATATTATTCCGTTCGTTTTAACATCTATCACCGGCGTGGTTTATGTTAAACAAAAAGAAAAAAAGTAAAAAGATGAATGACTGATAATGATCGAATATCATCGGAAGATTTTCTTTTTCCTGGTAAAGCTTGCTGTGCAGTGGGCGTGTTTTGTTGGATGGTTGACCCGATAGGCGCCTAGTTTAGGTGAGACCCCGAATCCCTCGGGATCCTTTGATCAAGTTTAGAAAATTTTTACTTCGCGTTTGAAAACTACGAAAAATAATATGGAGAAGAATAAGAAGAATAAGAATAAGAATAAGAATAAAAAGATGATGATGATGATGATGATGATGATGATGATGATGAAAAAGAAGAGGAAGAAACAAACAAACATTTGTTTAAATTTAAACGATCCTGACGAGTCATGGCCGTAAATATCGAAGAATCGTTAATCTTTCGTTTCGGTCGTGACCGCTCGTTTACGTATAATGTATTCTCACCCTCGTAGTTAAAACAATCGGACCGAAGGAATTTCGAAAGTCAATCGTTGTTAAAAAAAAAAGAAGAAAAAGAAATAAAAGATAGAAGGTATATGGTTTTTCGGCGGAAAGGGCTCCAAAGCTTGTGGAAAAAAGGGGTGTCGGATGCGAATTAGGTTGAAAGCAATATAACTAAGTTACAGCTAGATATATTTAAGGGATTAATTACATAGATATAAATCTTCGTTTTCTCAGCGTGAAACGTTCTCCTATTCTAATATGGGGGGGGTGGAGGAGTTCGGTATATTTTCAAAGAAAATTCTATAACGGTTTCTTTTAAATCATTTAATGTTATACTAAAAAAAAACGTATTCGTTTTTTTTGCTTTTTATTTTCTTCGAACTAATTCCAAAGAATTAAATTGAAGGAATTTAAAAGGTGATGATATCCATATTTCTTAAACTTTCAACGAGTATCACATACACATCTACACACACACTTTATACATTTCGTTCCCGCAAAAGTCGAATGGCATTAGTCGTAAAAAAAAAAAAAAAACACGTGGGGTGAGGTGCCTGATGAGACCACCTGTGACACAAAAACGGATGGAAACAAATTCGAGGAACAAATTCGTGATGATATGTCGATGGTGTCCCGCGAGTTAGATGGTGGACCCGACAACCGACCCTCTCATGGGCCACGTGGGATTATTCGGTCTCGTTCGTCCTGGAAAGGGGGGAATCAGAGGTGGGGGATGGGGGGTGGAGGAGGAAAGACCCCCCGAAGTGTTTCGACCGCCCCGAAAATATTTTTAATTTTATTACAGCCTGTAATATGGAAATTCTATGGTCGCGGTTATCAGGTGTGAATTGAATTATAGCGACTGCCGACTAAAAACCTCCTTACCGTTATTTATATCCATTCGAGAGAAAAAAACACGTTTCTTTCCTACACGTTCACTCTTATACTTATTCTTCTTCATCTTCTTCATAATCTTTGCGAAATAAAAAAAGAAAGTAAGTTAAAAAAAGCAGAGAAACATTTCTTTTTTTGTTCATGATTACTCGGTGGTGATTGGAAAACACCGGGACGGTGAACAGTCTATAAAATTTCATGCCACCATCAATATACAATACTAATTCGTTATCTACACATAAGAGGGGGAGAGAGAGAGAGAGAGAACAAAAAATAAGAATGGCTCGTGTATTCTCATATCGTTAATTGTTAAATGTTTCGCGTAAGTATCTTCTACTTTATGGTCGTGGATACAAATTTTTGTCATCCATGGGAATAAGGTGGAGTGGACTATGAGAAATAAGAAAAATAAGAAACCATGGAAGTGTATTCGCGTCGTTGGTGATTCAGAATATTTCGAGTGTGATAGTCACCGGAAGTTAAAAGAAATTCCATTGGTTCACAAAGATTCCAATTCTTATTCTACGAAATAGGTTTCATCGAAATACTCACACCTTTCTCTCTTTCTCTCTTTCATTCTTCGTAGATTGTTATTTTTTTTTTGATACATTCCAAAACTATCCTCGATGATATCTCGCGTCAGAATATATTAGATGGAAGTTGCTTAATGAATATTCGAATCCCAATATATTATATAATAACTCTCGAAAAGATGATAGAAGAACCCTATTAGTCAGAAATAGATTTCTATTATAAAAAGGTACGTGTGATACATTTTTACCCGATGCTCGTCGCAATCAGTTTCTTTGAATTTTTTCTCTTAATTTTAATCTATTATTTAATCCTATCATCGTGCTATTTGCAATTAGTAAAATATTATTTCAATTATTCATAGTGTACTGATAAAATAAAATAATATTAATATAAATAAATTAATTAAAATGTAAAAAAGAAAGAATATACATACAAATAAATATAAATAAATAGATAATATATATATATACATTTTAGAAATGAACAAATTAATAAAATTGTTGCACTTTAAATTATTTGTGCCATTCCCAACGAAACCTTTTGCTTGAAAATTCTTATAAATATCTTATCAAAAGAAGTTTTATTTCCAAAAAAAAAAACAAAGATATTATTCGGCTACACTTTGTCTGTTAGACTTCAGTGCATTCTAACAATTCTAAAAATCGCAGATAATCAGCGCAGGTGAACTAGGAAATCGCGTTAGAGATTATTATCCTTTCCAGGCGGGTGGTGAATCGATTTTTGAAAATGAGGTGGTGGTAGGTATGGCTTTGCTTGTTTCGTAGAGTCGTTCTCTTCTTTCATTCTCCTAAAAATCACCTTGTCTACGGGCCACGCGTACCAGGATTGATGGTTCCCTTATTCATTTTTTATCTCGTCGATGGGAAGGAAGGAAGGAAGGGAGTGAAAGGGAACTGAAATTCCTGATCCTTGTATATTAAAGAATGAGACGCACCTGTAGGATTCTCTGCGCGAACCCGACACGTTTTCTACACCACTATTTCTATACACGTATGCATCGTATACATGTGTGTATGTGTGATTTTTCAACATAGAAAACATCTCGCAGGAGAACGTTCCAAAGTGATTTAGGTTAACCATTAATTTCTCCCATCTCTTCATTCTTATTTTATGGACTTTCACGGATGTGATTATAATTGGCGCTTCTTCTCTTATGGGTCTTTTAAAATAGTCGAAATATTCTATCGGGTGATATATTAAGTTTGTAAATAATTTCACGATTACACTACGAGACGAGAAAAAATTTGAGAAGTTTTATAAAATGATTATTTATCGGTGTAACAAAATTCACTCCTACTATACTAACGTCATCGTTTTCCACATCACTATATCGATTATCATTATCATCATCTTCCTTCGAAAGGATTTAACAACGTCCTGGAGAATGTTTTGAGTAAGAAAAATTCTTCTCGATGTATATACGAAGTAATAAAATCATGTCGAACGATTTCTAACAACCGGCTAACCATAAGAAAGTACGCATAATAATACATTGCTGAGATTTGTTCCGGTGATCTTTTATTCGGTATTATTACTTTACCCGTACTATTGCTACAAATGTAACGTAAAACATTCTCGTCTACTGATTCTCTTATGGTTAAGAGAAATCCCCATTGAATATAAATAAATATAATTATGGGAAGAGATACGTATACGACGTTTAACGATATTGAAAATATTTTTTCAAACAATTATTACGAATGATTTGCATTTAAAAATTGTCAAATGAATTATTGTTATTATATTTTCTATCGAGAGAGAGATTATGTAATTTTATTATAAAAAAAAAAAAAGTAAAATAACTTTAGTTACATTTAATAATATATAAAAGTATTGTATATATATATATCGATTTGTGTGAAAAGTTTTCGATAGAGAAATATTATGTTGTTTGTCGTGTGTGTGTTGGTTTTTATATCGGGTCAATTTGATTGTGTTTTTGTTCTAGCTAGCACACTCGTAGTAGAAAATATCGTACGGAAACGTTTTCTCGCGTTCGAAAGGGAGTTTAGGGGGTAGGGAATGGAGAAATGGAAGTGAGGGGTGTGGGTGTGGGTAGGGTGGGGGTAGGGGGTTGAAATTCGTGTTGAATCACACGGAAAGGCCATATAGACTTTTATATGGGTGTTCCTAACTGATGTATGCGCAAACGTTGCCCGTATCCACTTACTTCATCGTTTGGCAGAAGATTTCGAACGATTTAAAATAGGTCACTTTACGATTCTCGTCCTATCACAATTGAATGCGTACAACAGAAGCGAATATGAAAATGGGATATGATAGAAAAATAAAAATAAATGGAAAATAGAAAGATAAGGGGGGGGGGGCCGGGAAACGCAAGTAAGTTGTCCGTGTGTTTGAAAATCTTCTTCGAGATTTCGTGGTCCGATTTTTCTACGAGTTGCGTGGGAATCTTTCGATATATTTTAATGGGATAAACGTAGAAAGCTTGACCTTTCGAATAATACATTCGTTTATTATTTGTTAAAACGTTTGTGAATTCGGAACGCGTGGTGTGACCTTTAGTAACGCTGAAAATTTCTCACATTTAATTTTCTTCATTCGCGTATCACATTTTATTCGATTATTTATTTATTGCCAATGAAACGATTCAATTGATCGGTCACTTATATAATAATAATAATAATAATAATATGGTGAGAAACAAAAAAAAATAAAAAAAGATAATCATTGCGAAAGAACAAGGCCGCTGTTATGATGCACACGTATCATTGCATGTGGTGTGTGTGTGAGAGAGAAAATGATTCTCGTTGAAAAGTTTGTTTTTTTTTTCGGTCTGTCAGTAGTCAGTTTTGACCAAAATCGTATCTGCGCACGCGCGAGTCGATTTTTAACCTCGGTTGATCTTTTCTTGCTTTCTTTTTTTCTGTTTTTCGAACGTGGTATTAAAGCCCACTGCTGCTCGGTGCGAAAGCATGAAAGAGCACCCTTCATAAATATTTCCAATAAATACCAACGATATCTACCGTTGCTTAAACGCCCACGTATAAACGCGAGTTTATCTACCAAAAGATTCCTACGTTTCTCGACTGTGATCAAATATTTTCAATGTCGATGAAGAATGTAACACGAGAATGATCATTCGTATTAGTTCCTAGTACTTTTCCTTTTTTATTTTTTTCTTCCCCTAGACAAACTGTTCCACCTATATCATCCGATTTTCCTTTATTGAAAAGAAAAAGAAAAAGAAGAAAAAAAGGAAAGATATTTGAAAA
Organism: Polistes canadensis; assembly: GCF_001313835.1. NCBI lineage: Eukaryota > Metazoa > Arthropoda > Insecta > Hymenoptera > Vespidae > Polistes > Polistes canadensis. The sequence goes on from NW_014569913.1 coordinate 86,407, forward strand.
AAAAAAAAAAAGAAAAAGAATATTCATGGAATTGCAACTTCCTGCCGGGTGCTGCTGCGGTAGGTCGGATCGAATCTGTCGATTTTAAGGATGCACAGTAAGGATTTTAAAGGGTCCAGTTGGTGGTGGATACCTGGGATGAGGTAGACGCGTGTCCTGAATGTATTTCGGGTGCATACGGAAATAACAGGAAGATGAAGAAGGTGAAGCAAACGGTAGGGAACAGAACAGCACAGAACAGAACAGAACAGAGTAGAACGTTACGGAATGGAATGAAACGATACAGAACAGAACAGAACAGAACAGAACGGAATGGAATGGAAAGATGGAAGAAGTGTGTTTGGGGTCTCGTCACAAAACCCATACAATGGGGTCGCAGCTCGTCGGCCGATAATCCTGATTTAGACTTGGCCATATATTAGATTAAGGATCGTGAAATTGAATGGTGGAATCAGTGCCGAAGAGGAACGACGATCCAACTTCGATCCCGTGCGAAAAATAAACTCATTCGAAAAAAAGAAAAAAGAAACTTGAGAAAAGGAGTCTAAGGTAGTAGGCTCGGTAAATTTCACAGGTGGGCAGAAGGCTCTCTCTCTCTCTCTTTTTAATTCTTTCTTGATTTTTTTTTGCTCCTCTTCGATCATGGTGTTCTCTCGTTTTCTGTTCGATTCATTGACCAACCAAGGCGCCATTCCCGAATCCTTTCCCAAAGGAGTGCCGAGGAGCTTCTATCCCGAAGGAGGCTCGTAAATCTCCGTATTTACTTCGCGTACTTTCTACCCCCCCTTCCCCTTCCCCCTTCCACCCCTCCCTCCTCTCTCTATCTATCTTTTATTCTCTTTTTCTTGTATTCAAAACGTAAATACGTAAATCTTCGTTCGAAGGAAGGAAGAACGGACGGGAGGACAGACGTACGTCATCGTATCTCTTTCATCGTTATCATTCGCGCATGTTTTTTCATTTTTATCATAGATATTCCTACTTGATAACTGGAAAACGTTTCTTGAATAGTTTTATTATTTGTTATTTTTATGATCGTTTATTTAGTAGTAATGTAATTGATTTCATGGGTTTGTATCGAGATGAATAATAAAGCAAGGATTCATATTTTTATGTCATTATTCAAAATATTATCTATGCTAAATAACATAGTCATATATATACGACAAGTATAAAAATCTTATGTATATATGAGGTTAACATATTAATAAATTATATTTTATGTAATAATTCACGTATTTTAATATTATTACAAATTTTGTAATTCGTACAAAAAAGATTAAATTCTTTTTCAGATTATTATTAATATTATAGATAAATTATTTCTTCCTTAATATAAATGATACAAGAAATAACAATAATAATTGAATGAAATGATTTCTCGTTAATTTTTATTCTCCTCAGCAAAAAATAAATATAAAAATTCGTAAATTAAATGAAACTTAATTAGTTACAATATAAAGTGTGTACTTGAAAATGTTCATATATGAAACGACAAGAAAAGTATCTCACGCCTAGTCAACGTCGGATTATTACGTTCGAACATGAAAGCGATAGGGCAACGGGCCCATTATTAATGCGACCGATACTCATTCCGTACTCATCCGTAGATACGATCTCTCCGCCCAGCCAATCGGATCGCACGGTTTAAACCCATAATTACCATTAGCCCACCCATAGCGGGTGCTATGCTAAGGTAAGAGGACTTTCAAGGAGGGGAAACTTTCAATTTACGTGGCCCTCGATGATCCTCTCACTGAGCTACGTTTTACGCGTATCTTTCTAGTAATTTATAAATTCAACGAATATGATTAGACGTTAGATATAATGAACAAATTTAAAAAAAACAAAAGGGAAGCCTTTCTAAATAATATATTTAATTATTATTATTATTTTTGTATATATATAATATTCTCTGATAATAATATGGGATTTTTGATATATTAACATTGGGTAAAAATGTTGTTAAGATATTTAACATAATTTCTGAATAAAGAATTTTTGGTTTATCATCTTAATAATATTAATTTGATTCCTCTGATTATATTATTATTTTGATAACATATTTCTATACTAATTGTTTTATAATACAGTATTCTGAAAACACGTGTAAAAATGATGACAACTGTACCTAGCATGAATATCATCATTCCTCTTGATTACAACACGGAACAAATTAACCATGTTATTGGATAGTTAAATGCATCATTAAAACATTAGCAGTTTACTTTACAATGTATAGAGTCAGAGTCATTTGGAATATCTTAAAAAAAAGAAAAGAAAAGAAAAAAAAATATTAAGATACTTGTAAGATATACAGCATCATTTGAAATCGTGTAAAATACGATGATTAATAACGTGCCGGGTTATATCGTACGACTGTTAGTTAGTCTTATTAGTTTCCGAAAGGATATCACGTGCGAAGGTGTATATATATATATGTGTGTGTGTGTGTGTATCGAAGAAAATCGCTGGGTCATCATTCTCTGGTTTATTTCGGAAGCGTGCCTTTGACTCCTCACGTGTGTGTGAGTGTGTGATTATCGGCATGGTCACGTATCGTTATCCGCCACGAAATTTTGAGGCCAATCAATCAACCGAAAAAACAGAGAGAAAGAGATGCATCCCTGATTCTACTACACAGGGAACGAATGAACGTGTGTGTGTGTGCTTTCGTGCGTTTCGTGTTGCATTCTCGCGCCATTAATTATCGTTACCTGCACGATGACTTGCATTTTATTACTTGATTGGTAACAACTTTAATGCGTTAGGTATATATATATATTCGTATAAAAACAAAGTCATCTAATTTTTGTTAAATATCTTTTTCTCGAGATATTATAATATTATAATTATTCGATTGAAATTATTATAACTTAGTTCGATAAATTTTTGATTAACATTTAACGCATTGTTGATCGACAATGGGTTTAAAATAAGAATCATTTTCACATATTGATTTTGCAATCGTATTAATTAGATTATGGGTTTTTTCTTTTCTGTTTCAGACTATCGCACAGAACGTAAAGCCCGAGGAAAGGTGAGTTTTATTAAGAGGAACGTGGAGGAGGAGGAGGAGGAGGAGGATAAGAAGAAAAAGAAGAATGAAAAGAAGTGATTTGTATTTCGTAAAGATGAGCGCAAAATTCGCGAGAAATTAATGGGGAACTAAAATAAAATGAAAATGAAAATGAAAAAAGATATAATAAAGGAAATAGAAAGAAATGAAGATGTTGTGTTGGAGAGAGCGGCATTTGAAAAACGTTTAAATCCCTTCGCGTTGATTCTCTCACTTTCTTCATTCGTAGAATATAAATCTACGTTTATTCGTATCGTATTAGACCTTTAGTTCTCGTAATATATCTCAAATCGAAACGATTCTCTCTTTTGCCGATAAATTCCGCACCACCTTCTTTTAATAACTTCGGGAATGCTTACGACCCCAAACGAGAGAAAGAAAAGAAAAGAAAAGAAAAAAAAAAGAAGAAAAAAGAGGGTTGTATATTTATTGGGGTTCGTTCGTTCAGTTTCGGTTTCATCCGCGTCCGAAAGACAAAGCATTTGGGCCCGTGTTCGATGTATAAAAGACAGTATAACAAAACCCGTATGCACCTGGTGAGAGAAAGAGAGAGAGAGAGACTATCTCAGAAGCTTTTTGATATATCGAAGGGAATGGTGAAACTATTTGGGCCGACACCCCCGCCTTAATCCGGCCCCTTTTATTTTTGTCGGTATCCACCATGAGTGAGAGAGAGAGAAATCCCTTTCCAGCTGCGATATATCATCGAGTTGTCGTACTTGTCGTATTCGTGAGCCCTTTCCCTTTTACCCCCTTTTTCATTTCTTTTTTCTTTTTCTTTTTATTTCTCATATATCTATCTATCTATCTATCTATTTAATTATTTACTTATCTATTTTTCTTTTCCTTTTTTCCTTTGATATCGCGTTACCGAATAAAATTAGATCAAACGTTACGTATATATGTGTACGCGTGTATATTTTTTCTGATTGAAAAAGTAGGAAGACTTAATTCGTTTTATGACGATAACCGAAATATACTGCATCGTTTAGGATGATATAGATAAATTTAAAAAAATGTTATTCCCGTTTATAATACAAATTGTTATATTCGTTGTTACAGATTCACGGCGTCGATGATTTTGGAAGCATATCCGCGGCTCAAATTAATTGTAGATCTTACCAACACGGAACGTTACTATGATAAAACGGTAAGTGAATTATTATTTCGAGACTTTACAATATATATATATATATATATGATTTTATATATAATTAAAAAGTAATAGTTAGAAATAATTGAATCATTATATTATAAAAGTTTGAAATCTAATTGAAATTATCTTACGTGTGTTTTCATTTAAAAAAGATCGAAATAATATATCAAATTAATAATTAATAATAGCTAATAAGATTGATTTTCATTTGGACAACGGATATAAGAAGAAGAAAAAAGAAAAGAAATATTAAGAAGAAAAATGTAAGAAATTTTAGAAACATTTAAGGTTGTCTTATACCGAATAAAAGACGTTTTTTATTTTTGTCTCTCGCGAGTAGCCATCACCTGCCGCATTCCTTGATCAGTTAGATATCCAAAAGAAACGTCTCTCTTTTTCGGACCACTCAGTTTGTGCTTCTCTCTTATCTCCCTTTATCTATCGTTCTTTTTCTACGTTGCTTTTTCTCTTTCTATCTTTCACCTGTGTTCTCGACCCTTTTTCGCTTTTCTACCACGTCTGGTTCCTCCCACCCTCCCTACTTACCCCTCATCATCTTTCTACTATTTTCTTCTCCGATTTCAAACGACTGATATTCCAGCAGGATCAGTTCAGACTTTATTAAACATTTAAGAACACGTTTTAAAGAGGTTCCACTTAATTTCCTGTTAAAAATGAATCATATATGACCATGTGTATGTGTGTGTATGAATACCTTATGTATGATCATGTCATAAAATTGGCCATTCATGAACATATATGAATAATATATAATATTATATAAAATTATTATTATATTTAATTATTATAAATATATATATTATATAACAAAACAAAGTCCTAATAAAATTAGGAAGAATAAGAAGAAGAAAAACATTTATTGTGATAATATATTTTTTCTCTTTTGTAACTCTATAATTTTATATATGTTCATGTATGTTCATAGATGTCCAGCCATATTTTTTTGTTGTTATCTGGGCGGGGGTGAGGTGGGGTGTGCTAGAGGGGAATAGTAATCGCGATTGCTGTTTCTGCTGTCGTTAATAATGTTGCTTACGAGAAGAGAAATGAGAGATTGTCGATCGAAAAAATGGTTGTCGTCGAACTCGATGATGATCTGTTAGTTTTGAACGAGAACACAATTTGGTACGAGTATTTTTTTCTGGGTCAGACCTGTCATGGATTCGTGGACCGATCAATTATATTAATAAGTCCCGTGTGGCGGGTCTTGTTTCGGTTTTCCTTTCCAATTCTTTTCTTTTTTTTCTTCGGCTTTGCTTTACTTTTATTTTATTTGATTTGATTTTTTGGGTTTTAAACAACAGAGTGTTATGCATTTAATGAAATAATAAAAAATATTTAAGAGAACACAGTCTTGTCAGTGAATTATAACATCAATCTGCACTGTAAAAAGTTAAGAACAATTAAATTAATTTATCGTAACATTAAGGTATCGTCCACACCTAATTTGAACGTATTATACATAAAATGAAGTTACTTTTAATTACTTTACTTACAAATGTAGTTTTTTAAATGAAACAATCTATTTCTGTGTAAGAAAATATAAAACACTCGTACGTATTTACATTGGAAATGTTTTCAACGTCTAGACTGGTCTAATGAGTTTGTCACTTTGCTTAGTGATAGTGAGAAAAAAAAAAGAAAAGATAGAAAAAAAATTAGGTGGTCTTCTGTTGAATGTTCAGCCATTAGGATGCCCACCTAGGGATAAAGTTTCTAATGTTCAAATAAGAAAAATTAGAAAGATCGATTATAACGATGTGATCCGTCATTGGGATTGGGAGAAGAAACGAGTGATAACTGTTGCCCGATATCGTTCATAACGGGTTTCGGTTACGACAACCTGTGGCTGGGTTTTGGAGAACGCAGACGAAGAGTTAAAAAAACAAAAAAAGAGAGAGAGACAGAAGGAATGAAAGTAAAAGAAAAAAAAGTACAATCGAAAAACTAGATGTGTCACGTTTCTTTCGTTTCGAACTTTTCACAAAGTTTTGACAGAGAAACTTGCCAGTAGATATGTGTTTAAATAAACTGAAATATAATTAGAGTGTATTAGAATATTAAAATAATTATTAAATAATCGATAGAAGTATTGTATATGTTCGGAGCACCCGCCCCCTTCGAATTTCACCACTGAAATGATTCATTGTTCTCTATCAAATTTCTTTTATTAATTATTGTTTATATTCCCTTTCGAACATTGCACATGCGTGTATAAAATAAATAATCCACCTAATCAATAAAATTAAAGATTAAAACGTTCTGAGATGTTAGTATTTTTGATCATTTCAATATGTAATATTATAATACACGTTGTAGAATATAATAATTGATTTAATGATATCGAATTTATCTACCTTCGTGCCAACAGTTTCTTCTTATCGTTTTTTAATCGTTAAATTCATTTCAAATGTAATTCAGGATAATATATTTCGTGGCTCGTTAAATTTAACGTAGGGTATCAAAATGTGTATAAATAAATGACGGTAAACGAGAGAACATATCGCGAGGCGAGATAATAATGACGGTTCATGAATATTTATATCATTTTATCTACTCTATCTTTCTCTTGTATTTTTTTCTTACTTTAGAGTTAGAGTTCACCATAGAGAGAATAATTTTTCTAGTCGACGATTAACTCGACTTAAATAAATATACGAACACACACCACCCATGAAGAAGATTGTTCCGTTCAACATTTCGTTCGATTCACTGGTAACGTTTCTTTTTTTTCCTTTAAAAATATTTCAGTTTTTTTCTCTCTCTTTCTTTCTCATTCCCGTACGAGAATGATCCATCCTTTTTCCTCTTTTACTTTTAACTTTCAAAATTTCCCCATCGAGGTACAAAAGGTTTATATGGCGGTAACATGAGTCCCCTAACTCTTCAGACCCGTGTAATTATTCATACTATTCAAAAATTGAAGGCTCTCCGACGTAATAATTAGGGGAAGATAATTAGTATAATCTAAAGAGAATTTAGGAGATAAGATGTTAACGCTTGTATTCGTAGGTGCGAATTTTCTATAACGTATATATATTTGAATAAACATGAGACAAATTTTTATTTCATTTACAACTATATCTTAATGTTCTATTTTTTGTTTTAGGAATTTACAAAGGCTGGAGTAAAGCATACAAAAATTATGATACCTGGGAAGAAGATACCACCATTACATTGTGTCATTAAGTAAGTAAACATTACAGTAATTTAATTTCTATTATATTTTTTATGCAAACGTTTAATATTTAATAACACCATTGGTAATATTATTTGAATGGGTGTTTGAAAAATCAAAATCAATGAGTTCAATTTTATCTGCAATATAAGTAGGAGTGTATTAGAATATGTGATTTTATAATATTATTATCTATTTTAAATAATTATTTTAATCCTCCTATGCAGTGATGATTTCGTAAGGAAGGGCTAAAATTTTCATCTAATAAAACATAAAATTGAAATATTAATTATTATTCAAAGTACGTTAAAATGTATGTAATATTTAAACCAATAAATATATGTTTAAACAAGCTGAAATATAAAGAGAATGCATTAGAGTATTAAAATAATTATTAAATAATCGAAAAAAAATGTATAATGCAATTAAGAAGCACTAAGTATATGTTCGGAGCACCGTCCTCCTCGAAATTCACCTTCAGACTGGCAAGTTGTCATCAATGAAAGTTATTTTATTAAATATTATAATAAATAAGACCATATCGTAGTAGCATATGTAAGACTGTGTTTTATATATACCTGGTGTGTTGTTACCACCCTCGGCAATCTAACCGATTTACAGGTGTGTATATGAACACCAAAACCCTATAGATTTTTAGTTTAGTTTAGTGTTCTCGTTTCGTTTCGTTCTACTTTCTTTCTCGTACGATGAGATTGCAGGCCATCTAGTTTTAATACTAATCGTAATTCACGTTTGCCAGCTGCTGCAGGATATTTCGAATTGCATGTCTCCCTACCACCCTGCCCTACCACCCTGCCCTCCCCCCCTCAAGGCCGATTCCTCTTTCGGATCTATCGATCGTTAAAATCTTCTTTTTCATTTATTTGATTTTTCTGTCTTCTTTACTAAAGATATATAGTCTCGTTATTTATTTATTTAATTTTTTCTTTTGATTGTGTTGTTTTAATCTCACGGAGGAGCTTTTTTCTTCTTGACCATCAGCTTCCGTGTAAGTTCTTTCAATCCGTTGTCGAAGGACAACGACGAGAGAGAAAGAGAGAGACCGAACGTTGGACAAAAATTATAGTCTTTAATTTATCGTCCTCGGTTTGTCTCCCCCCTCGATATTTTCGACCACTAAATTAGGTCGTAAAACGTTTGCTATATAGTCAAGAATCGTATTACACTCGACGTATTCTGGAATATCATTGGAGAGAGATAGGTAGAGCACGCGAACGCTTAGTAATTCGTTTAGTTATGGTCGGTCTTGTTCACCAAATTTTACATGGAATATATTTTTTTTTTTGCCAACAACGAGTAAAAGATAGAGAGAGAGAAAGAGATAGATAGATAGGAAGAAAGAAAGAAAAAGGAAGAGAGAAAAAGAAAGATCGTATCGATCGTTTTAAGGTGTCGCCGAACTTTCGATTTTCGCATGCACTCATATGTGTGTGTTGCACAAACATTATTACGTACACCACTTTTATACACGTGTACACGTTTTATCGAAACTTCCTCTTTTTCGGTCACGTTAGATCACGGTTTTTCCGCGTGGTGTGCTCAGCATGCGAAAAAGGAACAGCGAACTGCTGGCACTTTGGTCCAGGACTGTTAATTAACCGCAGTAAACGTCCGATGATTTACAGAACATCGCGAAACTGGCGTTCGCAAAGCTCGTAGTAGCATACATGTTTGTATAAATATATATATATACTTGTAGTATATGCATCTACATATGCATATGCAATGTTTTTCTTTTTTTTCTTCTTCTTTTGAACTCGGATGCCATGCAACCGGAACGTATCGGAAGATACTATATCGACGTCGACTTATGTACGTGAATTGTGCCATTTATTAAGACGACACCGCGATATTAACAGCGTTAACATTTTATCCCTCTTTCTCTCTTCTGTTTTTTTTTTTTTTTGCTAAGTTCGGATCGGCTACGTACACTTTCCTCTCGCGATTGAAACGTGGAATAATTGAAGTTAGTTTTGATTAGAGATGTAAATTAGGTGCCATTTAATATTCTTGATTATATCCTTGAATTCGGTAGTATCATGAAATAAGGGATGAAATAAAGGGAGTGACAGAAAAGAAAAGAGAGAGAGAGAGAATTATTGATAAAGTGTCCAAGAATTAGTATCTTTATCCGATATACTTTTTAACATTTCGTATATGATTTCACGTTTGTGCATAAAAATTCTGTTGAAGTTGTTGAGGTTCGTATTCAATGGATTTATTCGGCAACTATTCGTCGTTTGATTTTACATCGAGTTTCTTCACTCTTTTCTTTTCGAATGAAGTATAAAAATAAGAAAAAGAAGAAGTAGAATCAGAATAAGATCGAAGGTATCGATCCTTCGTGCTTTTTAGTCGAGGACATTTCGAATACTGTTGGGTACGCGTTAGGGAAACGTGCCGTAAAATGTTCGAGTTCTTCGAGTTGCATGTGTCCTCTCTCTTGTTATTTTTGGATCGAGAATACGTTTTGTGGAAGGTTAACGACGTTTCCTTATTCCCTTAACGCGCATATGCGTATGGCTAACTCGAATTTTAAGAGATAGTATTAACATATATTTACGATCCGTTGTTGGATCAAGGATCTTTTTGAAGATACTTCAAGATTTGTATATATAGGGGAAAAACAAAAAAGTTTAATTCTTATTCTTGGTTAACATTCCTGATCGCGTAAAATGATTTTTTTGGCCTTTTCAATCCGGTATTATTTGCTTCCAGTGTTTACTTCTTTTATCGAATTTAATTACTCTCTTCTTTTTAACGAGCAAAGATTCAAGGCAAACATTTGAGCGAGGTTGCTTGATCAACCTACGAACGAACGAATGAACGTATGAGAGAATCGTATAATACATACAACGAAGGAAATGACGGAAATCATGCCGTGTTCAAAAGGTTACGCAGTATTCTACTGTAGTTTGATTTTCTTACGATAGCGAAAACTAGTTTTAAGTCATAAGATTATATCGGTAAAATACATTGTCGTTAGAAGATACGATTCTCGATTAAGGAATTTAGAAAAAGAAAAATGAGAACTATTTAATTGAATAATAAATTCTTTATCAAGTATGTATGTGTATGGGTGTGTTTGGTTTTCTCGAAGTACTTGAAAATACCTATAACTTTATCCACTTTTCAAGAAGATAAGAAAGGATATTATCGTTTAACGTAGTTTGATGAAATCTAAAGTTTCCATTAAATGTTATCCGATATCTAACATAAGAAAATAATTGATCTAAAATGATTTATATTTGTTTAATCAAATCCTATGATAGATACGAAAAAAACAAACATAAATTGCATTCTAATTCATGAAAAAGTATCGTAATAATTGTATGATTTTTTGAATATGACGAAAGACTGACAATGAGATAAATGCATGTGTTAGGTTCACGTGTTAGTTTGTTTGTCGAATGATCAAAAAATAGAAGATGTTACGATGTTGTTATGAATAAAGATTAGTTTTATCAGGAACAACGCGCTTTACTTGGTAGATTTGGAGACCGATCCGGTTTTCGGTCAGACTCGATTATAATATTTTCGAAGCATGATTCTTCGAACCGGCTAGCGGTTCATTCGTTCGTTCATTTTTAGGCTTCGCGTTTCTTGATATCCGTTCGCGAATTTATTGGGAATAAAGTGTTGGCAAATATGGAAACAAAATACGGGAAAAGGGTATCGTGTTACGTGATATTCACTACCAACTTAACGATTCCTGAAACCAGATTCCCTAAATGCATATGTCGCGTGAGTAGGTATATTATAAGGTGTCTCTTTTTTTTTTCGAAAAAAGAAAAAAAAGAAAGAAAGAAAAACAAGAAGAAGAAGAAGAAGAAGAAGAAGTAGCGTGTCGTGTGACCTCGAAAAAGAAACTCCAATCGTTAGGTGCGTGCGTGCGTGCGTGCGTGCATGCGTGTATGTTCTCGACAAGGTACGACAAGGTGTACGTGGGAGTTAGGCGCCTCACCAAACGACGTCTTTATTCGCCCTCGACGTCGAACATAGGTTTTCACGTGTAGTCCGTCTTGTATCGCGAGACAATGCGCATACATTCTGCCAACGTAAAAGGATACTTTGTAACTAAACCTCTTTGCGAAAGACAGACATTTTCATACCTTTTTTTTTTATTTCTCTTTCTCTGTTCTTCTTTCTTTCTTTCTTTCTTGTAACTCTCAATCTTGACCTCCTTATACAACTAATTTTAATTCTATAAGTTACTTTGTTCTTTATTTAACGTAGATACGAATGTGTACTTTTGGTTTTTGAAATTCGAAAGATATAGAGCACCAAAGTCATGGGAAAATAACGTGGATTATTTTTTTCTATAAATCGTTAGAATTAATCAATCAGTTTTATTAGGAATATAGCGAGAACATTGTATTCTATTATATTCCTGTAATTTTCGATATTAATTCGAGAGATGACAGAGATATAGAGAAACGATGAATTTTTCTTTTTTTGAGGAAGAGAAATCTTAAATAAAAAAAAAACAAACATGAGCGTAGGTGGATTGTGAGCATAACACAAGAACACAGGGTACTTCCGGTCCTGTATTTAATTCGAGTTGACCGGTGGGTCCCAAGACTCGAAATCTTCGTCTTCTTTTATTTTTTTTCTTCAGGAGTAGTGAATATTCCTCTCTTCATTTCTTTGTTTCTTCCTTGTTGGGAACATTACCAAGAGGAGTAGGAGGAGTAGGAGGAGGAGGAGGAAGTGTGCGATGAGGAACGCGTACTCGTCTTACGAGCTGGACCACCCGGACGATAGCTTCATTACGTAAATTCGCCACCACTACTACCTTTTATATACCCTTCACCTTTACCTTCTTCTTCTCTTTTTCATGATTTTTTTTTTCTTTTTTTTTTGTCGTATCCCCATACAGGCGGCACGCTTGCCAACGACACGCAACACGCGTGCGTTTCTTCGAAACTTCCACGAAAGTGTGGAAGAGTAATAGAAAGAGGAGGAATATATCGTTGAATATTAACATTTGCATTTTGTCATACGTGTGAATCGGAAAAAATTAAACTCACGAGAATAAGAATAAGAAGAAAAAAAACCGTACAAAGTATAATCCCATGATTCCAAATATGGAAGATGACGAAAAGTGGTAAGTAATAGTGTATCGAGACTAGAAATTACTTATTCCAAGGAGAGAAATATAAGGTGTGACCTAGAGTAAGGAAAAAAAAAAAGAAAAATCAAACAAGAAGAGAAGAAGGAAGAGAATAAAAAAAAAAGAAAAGAAAAGAAATAAAAGTTGACCGTGGTTGGTGGTAACTACTCATCATCTTCATCGGTTATCGTATCGCACGTACTATGAAAGAGAGAAACCACGTGTGACTTCGATTGGGAAACAGTCAAGCTTTATGTTTGCAGAGTACTTCTACGATCTCTTCTCATTCTTATTTTTTATTCTTCACTCGGGTTCCGTATAAACATCAGAAGACACGAACATACGAATATTACTCGCCTACCTACTACACATAGAAAGTAGAAGATTGTCCTCTCTCTCTCTCTCTTTTTTTTTTTCTCCTCTCTTTGTCCTGGCTCCATGCATTAAACATCTTCAAACAGCGGCTCCGTCTTTCTATACTCGTATTTCTACCTTCGATTCACGTTCGTTCAATTCATATGTATGGTTGATTCGCGGTTATAAACTTATACCGTATTTGTGGTTGTGTGTTATGTGTTCTTTTCTCGATTGAGAGGAACTACTATACTCACGATGTCATTTTTAATTTAGATTTTTCCTTTCTTCTTCTTCTTTGAACATGTTAAAAAGAAAAAGAAATGAATTTTATAATCGAGAGATTATATTTATTGATAATTGTGCTCATAATTTGTATGAAAGTGGTTTAAGTCAAAATGAAAACAAAGAAATGAGTTTATTAATTATTTCACACATTATATTATTTTTAAACTAAATGAATTTAATGTAATTTTCTGCGATATTGTTAAAAATGAATTGTTAGATAGTACTTGTTATTTTAATATTATATAGAATTTATTTAACATTCATATGTCGAAACAAGAGATATATATGACTTAGACCACTTTCATAATTATGGGCACAATTACTTTGAAACATTTTTACAAGTTAAATTACTTTGGATTTTCCTTTCTTCTTTTTCTGTTTGTTTTTTTTAACATCCATTTTTCTTTATTTTTCTTCTTAACCAACTTTATGCATATATTCAAAACTATAATGAAATAAAATATATATATGAATAGATTAAAAGTGGATTCGTTTAACACGTTCGTTATCCCAGTGTCATGTTTCTTTGACACACAGATTTCTATTAATATTTCTGTCTCACGTTTGTGATGTCAATCAAAACAAAAATATGACAAATCAATTAGATAGATATTCTTTGCACGTTGTTGGTAGCGAACATGTTGAAGAAAAAAAAATGAATTTCACACACGATCAGGAGATTATATTTATTGATAATTACTTTGAAACATTTTTTACAAGGTGTCGTTCTTATCCCTCTCGGTAGATTTCGTCCCATAGAATAGGAAGATTGGTTCATTCCTAAATCCATTTGACATACAATTATTTCTATATGGAAATTAATTTAATTGATATTCGTTTATCGTTAATGAAGTTAAAAGATAGCTCACCGCAATCGGGTTCCGTTTCATCGAACGTAGGATCGTCGACTAAAAAAAAAAAATAAAAAAAAAAAAAAAGAAAAATAAAAAGATAACTTTATTAAATAATCGATATATTAGTTAATTCAAAATTCGAGTTTTTTTTTCTTTTTCTTTTTTACACGAATGCGAGTATGAAATCGACAAAACACATCGAGTGGATCAATCAAAGATCTGATTTAACTTTCGTATCAAAGAGAAAATAAAAGCGTAGGTGAGTGTGTCGGTGTGCGTTCTGTCGCAAAAGAATGTATTATGCAAATTACTGTAATAAAAATGATAGACAGAGAAAGGAAAACTTGCTTTTGCTTTCTCTCTCTCTCGTTTTCATTCTCTTTGACCAATGATTCCGTTGAAGGGGTGAACGTACCTTTGCCAAAAAATAAAAAAGAATTAAAATGAAAATTCGTTTGGTGTATGGGGGAAAAGATTTAAATGACGGTGGTGATGGCAAGAATATATATTGTATATGTCATTGATTGGGGGAGGGAGGGTGGGCCCCCTCTTCGACAACGAATATAAATTTTCAATTGGAAAGTGTCCCGAAATTCGAACAACGATGATTTGATTCTAATTTCTTTTTTTTTTTTTTTATGTTAACCCTTTTATAATTCAATTTATTTTTTTAAGTATAAATATTTGAAAGAAATTATTTGCGAGTTAAATATTATTTTCAGAGAGAAGAAAATATATGTGCTAAAATTATTTAATAATATTTTTAAAAATGTGAAAGAAATGGAAGATGGAAGAGAAAAATATTTACAATCGAGTCGTCTTTGGACTATTGCCACCCCCGCGGCCAGTTCTGGAATACGTGCGATACGTTGCCGAAGAGGTGCGTGTGGGACGACAGGTTGAATCCTTTGCGGGGGTGTGTGAAAGGTACTTCGATAACTACCCGGTACTGTTCTATAACTTTCATCTTGAGATTTATAAGGTTCGTCTTGGCCTGTCTGCCATCCTTCTCCAACCGATATCGATCTGTGTACGTGTGTGTGCGTGTGTATGTGCAAGAAATTATTTAAATTATTCTCCAAAATTTTAATATCAAATGGAAAAAAAAAAAATATAATTTAAGGTTACTCACGCATCAACAGGACAATATCCGGTATATTGTTCCCCTTCTAAGCTCGTACTATGCTTGCAATTACACATTGTCAATTTTAACGATTGATATTTATTTCGAACGAATTAACTATCAATTTGGAAAAGCCTTTTTATATCGGAATTATATTGTGATAATTAAAAGAAATAATTTTGGATGGATCACATATTGATAAATGTTATTTAAAAAAAAAAAAAGAAAAAAAAGAAAGTCAACTATCGATCAATATTGTATTCATTTTTCTCGCGATTAACGAAGTAGTTCGATTAAATTATCGATAAGTGCATTTATATTTATCAATTTTCTTTAAAAACGAATAGAAAATCGAACCGAAATCGTGCATGAAATCGTTCATAATTTAGGATTACAAAAAAGAAAATAAAAAAGTTAGGAAATTTTCCATAGAAACAAACATTTGCATTATTGTTTTAAAAGGAGACCACCTTACACTGGGATACCCACGGATTTTAATGAGCTTTGATATAATCCAAACTTTAAAAGCTTTTTTCTCAAAAATGGCTTCGCGTTAGGCTAAAAAAACTTTACCACGATAACACCCTAATATTATACTATTAATATACAAAAGCTCCCTAAAATCCATAGGTGTTATCCCAATGTAAGAGGTCCCCTTGTTAGATCAGGCACGTTTTGTATTCATCGATTCGAATAAGATGAAATTTACGAAAGATTTTGTTTATCGTAGGATGAATCTATTATGATAGAAAGAGAAATAATCATCTCCCCTTCTCTCTCTCTCTCTCTTTTTCGATCTTTTTAACGATCATGATCGTCATATTTGTGGTACTTGGTTGGTGGTTACTTGTTTGCTTGGTTGTTGTTTGCTCGCGTGTTTGATAGTTTGTCGGACGCGTGCGCAAGACCACACACTGCGCGATATTCAAATGAGCATCCGTTTAAAGTCGACTATCGTATTGCCATAAACGTCGTTATGCGATTTCACGAGAGTGTATTCTACTGGTTTGTTCGTTCGTTTCTTGTTCAACTCGCAAGATTCTTAGCATACACACAAACACAAGGCACACATTTATCTCTTTTTTCTTCTATGTAGATCATCGGATACCCGAGATTCTTTCGAAATAATTTACGCAACTTCGATACTTGGGACTGTTGGGAAGAAGGGGGTGGGAGGGGTTAGAGGGAAAATACTTGTTCGCTCGTAATAAAATACTTGTGAATGGCAATAGATTCGTGAATTACGACTTTTCGTCTTTTATATTCTGCCAGTATGTTGTTTTTTATTCCCCTCGCCCCTTTCTGTTTTAAGATGTTAATATCCTGACATAAAAAATAAATCCGTCAAACTACGAGGATGATATTTTTTATTCGAAACTTTTTTTTTCTTTTTTTCAACGATCTATCCCACTCGACGATTAAATTATAAAAAGTAGAACAACACGATAATTGAGTGACTGAGAAGGTAATAAATATAAATTAACATTTTTCTTTTTTTTTGTATAATTCGGGATAAGTGGTAGAGTCAAAACTTGTCATTCAACTTGTGTATATTTTTTCTAGAATTTCTTTTGAATTAAACTGTAAAAAATCTAACAGGAAACAAAGTGGTGTTATAAGAATGCATGAATCTCCAATTTGTTTTCTTGGAAACGGTTAATTAATATTAAGTCTAACACTTTGAACAATCTATAGATCTAATGGGGATTCGTATAACTGCGTAAAGTTTAAAAACAAAATTGGTAATTGGTAAAGTTTGATGGAGCCCTTGTTAGTCCAGTTTCCAAATTACCGACACAATTATCGAGTTATCGGAGATGGTGGGTGGTTGGGTTTTTGAGGGGGTAAGAGTTTAACTATCAAGTTTCATTTTCAACGTTATTTTATATCGGATAAATTGAAATGAAAAAGGGGAGGGGGGTTAGATTTTGACAGGTTCTGTAATTCAAATCCGAAATCAAATGAATTTAACGGCCATCATTTTTCACCTAAGTTCAGCGCCGTAAAGCACCCCGGCGGCGCCTCTCGATCAGTATCATTCGATATTTCATATCATGTATAAGTTTTATCTTTCGTTTCTATTTCTTTTTTTTTTTTTGTCTTTCTCCTTTTCTGTTATTTTTCTCTAACAGAGTTATTGATTGATTTGTTTTCCACATCTTATTCGTACTGTATTATCGATAGTAGAAAGAAGGATAAAAATTGTGTAATATCTTTGAATACCATTGGCAAACGTAGATAAATTAGAATTTTATTAAAAAATACATCATCCCTCCTTTCAACTTATTTTTATTCGAAAACTCGATGCGTATAATTCGAAAGTGTTGTACGATTCGAAGAGTTAAAAAAACGTGTTATCCGTTGTATCATGAAATAAATGATTACTTGAATTATAACTGAATATTATACCTTTCAAAATATATTGCAATTATATATATCGAGAAAAAAAAAAAGAAAACCCTACACGAGTATTAATTTATATTTCACGAGAGATTATTTTAATTTTGTAAATAGGACGTCTGGTTCGAGATACTCGAAAGATTTAAAGTTTCTTTTGATATAATAATTCATTAATTTATAATTTAATTGGTTATTAATTATTGAATGGGTGGGTGGGTGAATTTATTCGATTGGAAATCTATCGTTGTCGATAAAAAAAAAAAAAAACAAAAGAAAAAGAATAAAGAAATAAAAGAACTTTAGTATAGTTGTCGGGATTTTTCTACCTGGTCACCGATCAGGACGTACGATCGTAAGGAGAAAATATAAATGTTAGCAATCGCAATGTGAGAAATGAACATTATGCGGACTCAGCGGGTGGTATGGCAAAGCTGATCGTATGGGAGCAAAGTGAAGAGTGTTCCACCTTGCTTGGCGCGTTCGGAATGTCCATGGAATCTTCATGGAATGCAGAAGGGGGAATGAACACCTTGCGTTAATTTATCGAGTAGTCGAAGATCGCGGTTTAATCCGTTAGTAAACTCTCGAGCTTCTTCGGGAGAGAAAGAGAGAGAGAGAGATGGTATGGGGACCATACAAAAAAGAAAATTGAAACAGAAAAGAGCAAGATGAGGAGGAAGGATAATGATTATGATGATGATGATAATAATAATAATGATTATGATGATGATTATGATGCACGATACCATTTTTAAAAATAATTACAATGCGTTATCCCCTATCTACGAATCTCTAAAATTTTCCAGATTTCTTTCGTATCGTTTTATTTATGCATCACTCCGTCGATTATTTAAGTCAATTGACAAATTTATCTGGTTTATCTCGAACTAAGATAACGTTAGTTTTCATGATTATTATCCTTAAGGTGTTATATAAAATACTTAAAAATAAGGATTATTAATCGACCCCTTAACACAATGGTAATATTCGGTGCGAAATGTTAATCGGTAATCGAGTAAAGTATAAAATGAGGGGGTCGATTTTCTGTATTTTTGTTTTGTTTTGTTTTAAACAGGCGCGGAGTGACAAGGAAAAATAATATGACATTAGCATACGAGTTTATCGAGGTGGTGGATGCTCTAAACGGTGTTAAGTTATGGTCATAATTCGTTGTACGGTTCAGATCGGGTGAATTATTAATGATTCGACTTTTTCAGATCGAGCCGGGCCGCGATTTACTTTAACGATGTAATTCGAAATCGATTTGACTTCTTAATGCCATTCCGTCGCGCAAAGGCTTGTACTTTGTGTAACTCAGGGTGTGTAACATCGAAGCTCTTAAGGTTCATTACCATATTCCTTCGTTTACCGTGCGAGTCTCTGCATACCTATTACACAGCTATTACACTGTCACTTGCATCTCCGACCGGTTACCATATTTGAATATTTATTTAGCTGATTATTTTTTTAACGAGAGACCCTTGAAATTCGATAACCAGAAGTTTTCGTACCGCTTCCCCGCGAAACTTGTCAATAACGGGAGAGTTAAAGGGGGCGGGTGTTGTGTATGGGGTAATAGTAGTAGTAGTAGTATACAACCATAGGTACCCATTTCCAAAGAGTATCTTCTTGGCTTCCGCAGGAGTCTTCTTCCATGGATTTATTACAAGAAGAACCTTTTGACTCAACTTATTAATATAGCCATTAATCATTATTTAATGGCAGCGGTGAACGATCAAGGAATAAATCGATAAATTGATTTCGTATTAATGCAATTTGCGCCAATGAAAAATCATTCTTCGAGATAGAACATCGATGAGGAAATCGATGTGAGAAAGAAAGAAAGAGAGAGAGAGAGATATATATAAAAAGAATTAAATTCATTTTTTAAACAAATAAAAATATCTTTTTCCTTTATTTCATTGCAGATTCTTTGAAACGATCGACAATTTTATGGCAACTGCTGGAGAGGGTGAGTGTTTTATCTTTTTTTTCTCTCTTTTAATATATTTCATTTATATTTATATTTTTTATTTTTTATTTTAATCATCGAAGAAACAACCGAATATAATAAACGTAGCAACGTTGGATTATTAGTTCCACAAAATCAATCGAACAACGTATTGAAGACACGATTAAATCAAATGAATGGGATGACCCGTCCGAAAAAATAAAAAACCATATGCAGTTAATTAAAAAAAACGCGATTTCTATGATAGCATTAGATAAAATGTGATTAGATGAGTCATTTGAATTCGTAAAAGAGCACGCGTTTACGTTTATTATTACAAATCTAACAAAACAAATTCTATTATATCTATGATAATAATCTAACTAGAGACTTCCGTGCTACTACGAGAATTTGGAATTTTTTTTTTTTTTATTCTTGAAAGAGAAAGATAATGAGATACAAAGTAAAGAGAAAGAGAGGATGAATCTCCAAGTTTGAAAGAGTGAAAGATCGCCCACGCACGTGTATACCGCTGGACCGTTGTTAATTATCTGCCGCCGTTTATCAACCGTTCAAAAAGAAAAAGAAAGTTTCCTTCGAGCTCGTTCTTTCTCTTTTCACTCCTCTCTCTTTCTCTATTTATCTATCTATCTATCTATCTATCTATCTACTTCTTTTCCAAACAAAGTATTGGGAATTTTTACGATGCACGCGCACAGTGACACAAAATTAAGTTCGCCCTTTTTCCTTCTCGTAGAATTAAAAATAAAAAGAGAGAGAAATTTTCTAAGTTAAAAGACAAAGTGAATGATTATTAATATCTATTACATACGTATATAAAATAATCTGAAATTTTTCATTGTTAATATTTATTGATTATCATTATCTTCCTCCTCCGACGAGGAAGGGGGGAGAGAGGGGAGAGTGGTTCGATTTATGGGGTTCTGACGAAACGAGCGATTATTAATCCGCTCGTTAATATGCAACACCGTATCACTCGATTCTTGGCATGCATCTCTTCTCATCTCGTATTTTCTTCCTTATTTTCTACTACATCCCTTTTTATTATTTTGATATACACACGTTCAGATATAATGCTATTCACGCACCAAGTGGATCGTGGGAAAGTCACGAAAGTTAGTTAGAATCTAAAAGAATCGTCCATTTCGCGAGGGATGATATTCGTATGCGTTCTGTTGATGAAAAAACTCGCATTCCAAAATAAAGGAACCGTGGTGCATCCATTGGCTTATTTTTTTTTTCTTCTATTCTCTTTTTTTCTACTTAACACATATTGTTTTGTTAAACGGGGATAATTTTATTCGCGATTAAAATTTATCTGACGCGTAGTCGACTATTATTTCGTATAATTGCATAATATGCAAGTGTGAAACGATATAAATAAACTTATACTTTTAAAATTTAAATATCAAATTTTGTTCTTTTTTGGTAAAATACGAGAGTAACGTAAGAGAACATATACACACGCAAAACATATATATATATGTGTTCGCTGACACGCGAGATTTTCTCATTAGCGATTTCACCGAAGGCGGCACTTTATGGGAAAGAAAGATAAGCCTACAGCGAATCCCATTTACAGTGGCTGCTGATTTATCGGACGCGGAACGTAAGATGTCGTTAATCGTTCGCATCCATCGTCGAAGGCGTACAACTTTGGCGTTTTTTAAAAAGCCTCCTAGCAGATTATCCCTTACCCTTTTCTTATACCACACTTTCTCTCCTTCTCTCTCTTTATTATTGTGTCTTATTCTTATTTTACGTCATCACTACCATCTAACCACCGTTTTCGCGTAATATACGAAGAAGATACTTGAGAAATGTTCGATCGTTTCTTTGCGATTGATTTAATACCGCGGTATATAATCGAACCCCCCCTTCCAAAAACTCACTCGTAGTAATTTTTTTACTCCACCCACGCTATGACAATATTTTCTCGTTTATGTACGTACGAGAGAGTTTGTCGACGTTTAACCATCGTCTTTCAAGCACCGTTTATTCACATCGGCTCTTACATTTATTTATTTTAAGTATTGACGAAAACAACGAGACTTATCTTTGACAAGTATTCGATTGACTGTTTTTTTATTACGTTTCCTTTTTTTTTTAATTTTATTCTACGTTTTTTTTTTTCTCTCTTTCTCTTTATCTTTTTTTCCTTTTCTTTCCTTTCATTCTGCTGCTAACAAAGTTTATCTGAATTGTACGTGAAAAAAAAAACTTTGGGAGTAAGTTTGAGGGATCTGAATAACTAGAAAATGTAACGTGTTACATAAATTAAAAGTGAAACGACATGCACCAAAATATATGCCAACGTGGCAAATAGTTTGGAACGTTTTAGGGGAGGTGGGTAAACCTGTTAAGTTCGATATCGTTAGATAAGAAAAAGTTTAGGAAAAAGCTATAAAGATAATTCAATAGTATTTTCAAAACAAGCAGAAATCGAGGAAATCGATTCGAAGTAAAAGTCGAGAGAGTAGAAAAAGGTTTTTCTCGGTAATCTTGTTGAAGATCGGTTCATTTACCGGCGTGTTAGGTCTTTGGTGCACCACAGGGGTGCACGCTCCAGATTCGCATTAGATCCAGACGTGATTCTTCTCAGAATTACGTCGTATTCCTAAAAGATGTATGCACACACGTAAACGAAACTTTAACATTCGAGATGACCTCGTGATAGTTAACGAACGTGAATCCAGTTTGCGATGAAAGAGAATTTTACTTACGTACGTGAAATATTTTCTAGGCCTTTCTTTTTTACTCTCTCTCTTTTTTTCTCTCTTTTCTTAGATCTTTCGTAAATTTTTTTTTCTACAAATCGTGCTCAAGATCTTGTTCGTAGATTTGAAAAATCATTAAATTTAATAAATTTCACGGCCAAGTTCGTGGAGAATTTATAACGTACGAGCTACTTGTAAAATTTGTTAAATTAATATGAAGTACGTAAAAAGAGAAATGCATGTATATGAAAAAAATGCTTCTCTCCCGCGACGACCTTATTTTAAGGGTTTCTTTTTTTTAAAAAAAAAAAAGAAAAAAAGAAGATTGAGAAACAGGCAGGCAGGCGTATCACGCGTACTCCGACATCCACTTAATTCGCACCGAAGCACGATGTAAAGAGGTACAAACTGCCACGAAAGTAGTTGGTACTTATCTCTTTTTCCTTTTCCTGGGTTAAAGGTTAAAGGGTAAAGAAAATATATAGACATATTATATGAAAGGGAAAGAAAGTGGAGACCACTCTCATTAAGGTTGAACTTTGAGAAGGTGCCGCCATGACCTGACTTTACTCTCCCCCAATCACGATCTCTCGAATTCGTCGCAGTTTTTCACTGTTATTTGCGATAATATTATAATCTCAGGCCCTTTTGCCGAAACACCAAAGAGTACTATTCTGTTGAGAAAAAAAAATAGAAAAAGAGAGAGAGAGAAGGGGAAATATATGCTTTCTTCATATGAAATTAATGTCCCGTGGAAATTGTAGCCCCCCTTTTTTGTCATGGATCTTTTTATTGAACCTACTTTGAGTATATTTTTTCTGCAATTAGATGTGTCCCGGTTATTATTTCGTTTCTATCTCTATCATTTGAACTTTTGCGATACATTTTGGAGAACGTTTGATTTTTGTTTACTCTATTGGGATATAACGAAGACAATTCTTTTTTTTTTTTTTAATTGTATGGAAAAAAAAAAGAAAAAAAAAGAAGAAAGAGAATTTTTATTACACCCAGTTTATTACACAACACACGATTGCTTGTTTTAAGATATTTATTTGCAATAGATCAGGGATCTACGTAACAGATCGCATGTTTTTGCCCGATTCCGTGTCCGATGGCACAGCCATTGTTCGGGGTAATGACACATTCCGAAAAATTTATGGACTTTAAAAATTGAACGTACTCGGGGAGTTTCGAATTCGCGTGACCCAGTTATTTTAACTTCTCGAAACGTTTTGGAGTAGTACGTTATCGAAGTTGGTGCGTCAGACGTTAGTTATATTCGTGAAATGACGTTCGACGTTTCGTTACATTTTTCATTTAAGAATCTAACCTGTGTGTTCAACGATGCATAAAACTTTTCTTTCCCACTTTTTAACTCTTGTTTGATTTTACTTTGATTTTTTTTGTCATCTTCTTCTTTGTTTCAGACGATGTCATAGGAGTACATTGCACACATGGTATAAACCGCACTGGGTATCTTATTTGTAGGTAAGGGAAATAATACTAATCGCGTGGTTAATCACTTTCTATATAAAAACAAATATATCATTAATAATATTAATTTAATTCTCTAAATTTATTTTTTTATCGACAACATTTTTCATTTAAATATTCGATTACAGGTATCTCATTGAAAAACAAGGCTGGGAGTCTCAAGATTCCTTACAAGGTATATTAATAATAAAACTTTTTACTGAATTTTTTTTATTTACCAAAGAGCTTAACGTTGTATTAAAAAACGAAACAAGAGAAAAAAAACATTAAATTATAGTAAGAATCACGATTGAATTTAAACCGACGTGTATCCATAGTAAAAAAAGTAATAACGATTTCGAAAATATGTATATGCACGAATCATTGAATTATTTATTTTTACGCGGAAACAAACGAAAACAATGTCACGTGGATCTCTCCAGTCAATTTTCATTTATCGCGGAAAATAACCTAAAGTTCTTAACGATGGATCGTAAAAAAGAAACCTTTTGAACGTGTACTATCTTCTATCGTTTACAGGTATTGATTTTTTTGAACGAACAGAGTAGACAGAAAAATCGCGTGATATATATTTATAATTGCTTCGCGATCGATGCTATTTAAATATCATATTATCACATTTATATTTCGGTTTGAAAAGATATTATATTACAATCGTATGTCGTCTATAGAATATATTAATCATGTATCAATTAGAACAAACAAAAATTTAACGTTACAGCTTTCGAAGAGGCACGTGGGTATCCAATCTATCGTGAAGAATATATTGCTGCACTTAAAAAGATATCACGTGGTGAATTGAAAGGTATAAACAAAACTGGCCTGACCCGACCTATTAATACACGGAAAGACAACAATCCCATACCAGTTAGGAAAGTTCTTGATCAATATAGGTTAAGAGTAAAACATCCAAAAGCAAGACCAGTGCCATATCCTATGGGCCCACCGCCAGGATATAAACCACACCGTCGTGGATTTACCAATGGAGCACCATATCTACCACAACCTTTCGGTTTTGGTGCTCCACCACATGGATTTGGCTCGATGCCTCCGCATCCACCTGGTATGCCACCACCACCACCTGGTCCACCAATGTATGGTCCAAGACCATTAAGATTTGGACCACCACTTCCACCACCACCACCAGCAGCTATGAGAGCACCCATGCCACCATTACCACCAGGTCCAGATTTCAGGAGATCTGTTGTTAATTCAGGATTCCATCCAGCAGCTTTTCCAAATCGTTTACCAGGCCCATCAAGAATGTCTGGACCACCTAGATTACCACCTGGTCCGCAATCGCGATTACCACCTCCTAAAATGCCTCCCCCACCGCCACCACCTCCGCCACAAGTTAGGCAAATTAGTGTTAAACGACTTGCAGCTAATAAAAAGAAACATCAGCATCAGCAGTCACAGATTAGAAATGGGATGGCGGTATTACCTAGGAGTTCAATGAGACTGACCAGACGCGAAGTCAGTACGACTAGAAGAATTAGAAATATAACTACGAAAATGATTAAAGAACAAGATTTCACGGCGGACACATTCGAGGAAAATCTTTTGGCTGTCTCATCGACAAATTCACATTTGCGACGATCAACAACCAAAGGACGATATCATCAGACTAAGTGATGATGTGCTATATAGGATGGGCGATTATTATTTTTAAGACTTACGTAAAATATGTTGTGTGTAACGTTATTTACACGGTACGCCCAAAAGTGTTGTTTTAAAACCCCTTATGGCAAGATTTTCAAGATAAAAGAAGAAAGAAAGAAAGAAAGAAAGAAAGAAAGAAAGAAAGAAAGAATGAAAATGTGATTTTTTCAAGATCTCACCGTTCATATTTCGCGAACGGTCATGGGCAAATCCGAGAGAACGAAAGTAAAACGTCTGGACAATTAGACGAATTTAAACTTATATTTCTCTCGATCTTTATTCCTAATATGTTAAGATCAACGAAGGAGCTTTGTTGATTTTTTCGTAGCCTCATCGATTATTTAGACTAAAAAAAAAAATGTGAAATATGTTATATCGTCGTCTTTCTATTCGAACAACACGGCTCTCATTATCAGTCAAAATCTTTTTTAGATTTCACTGCTAACTACTACTACTACTACTACTACACTACTACTACTACTATTACTACTACTATTACTACTACTTACTACTACTACTACTACTACTACTTTACGTTTAAGGCTATGTTCGACATTGTCTAAAATAAACGCACTTTATTGGTAAGTTATTATTTTCTGTCGACAATTAAAAGAACGAATAAAAGCTGAACTATGTTATATCGTAATGATGTACACAATCGTCGTTTAAAAACACATAAATGTAGATCCGTTCGAATGATGTAGAAGCACATGTCTTATTTCAAAAGATTAAAATGATTCAATATTAGACCTTGGTCAGGGATCATGCGTGTAGGTGTACACATTGAACGCACGCATCCTATATCATAAAATGAATGTACGAGCTTCTTCTACGTGATATTCATTCCTGGATAAATTTCTGGCGCCTGCTGACGTTTCTTCTTCTTCTTTTTCTTTTTCTTTTTCTTCTTGTGGTATACTTTCGAAGCTTTATCGATCTCTTACAAGAAGAATCATCTAAGAAAGTCTTATTTCAACTTTTCTTTCTCTTTTTAAGAAGTTGGTTACAAAGTTAAAGAAGAAGAAGAAGAAGAAGCAGTAGTTTCTAAGCCGTTTATCGTTCAAACTTCGAATACGATTGACGATCTTATTGGATTTTATTTTTTTAAACAAACGGCCTGTAATGTAAATCTTTTCAAAAAGTTAACACATTATACGAATTCTTGCCTACATCACGATGATACATAAATTCTTAAATCCACTAAATGCAATCAATACAGAATGCACGAAAAATATAAAGAAAAATTGTGTGTGTGTGTGAGAGAGAGAAAAATAGAAAGATTCGGTAAAGCGTTTAAATAAGATCCCTCAACAAAATACAACTATCAACAACGATGATGACGAAACCGGAAAACTTTGAAGAGGTGGAAAAATCATTCTCGCGGAAACAATTGGGATGCAATATCTCCTGTTAGAAAACCTCAAATCCTGGGAATAAGTTTTTACTTACATTTCTTACTTCGACGATCCCATTTTCTTTTTTGTTTTATTTTAACCCTACGTAGGCGAGAGTTGAATTTTATTAAAATCAGCAATCCTGCGTCAGGTTTCTTATCAATGTTAGTGTTATTTCAAAAATCTCTGACAAAATTCGGTAATAATTTTCTCTAGAGTTTCTATAGAATATTGTTTAATAGTTTTAATTTTTGTTAATTATTAATAATTATGAAAATAAACGTAGTTATATTTGAATATAGCATTGGTCTTAAAAAATCGAAGTTACCGATGAACGTTTAAATTGAGATTATAGTTTCTTGTTAGATCAATCGAACCTAATTTCTTAATCCTTTAAAAAAAATTAAATAAATAAAGAAAAAAAAGTATGAGAGAGAGAGAGAGAGAGAGATAGAGATAGAGACAGAGATAAAAAGAGATTATTTTTACTTTATAAAATAATTTGAACGTTTAATATAGCATTAAAAGAAAATAACAAGAGAAGTTCGAGATAAACTGACTTATCGTGAATCCTTAAAAAAAAAAAAAGAACAATGTAAAAGTAACGTAATCACGTGAAATATATTTCAGGTAGAAAATTACTGTAAAAACGATAATCGTAGGATCTAACTATCGAGCGGTGGTCCGAAACAGCCTCGTTGATACGTCTCGACGCTGGTTGGTTCAAACTTTTCGAATAATTTGTAAAAAGCTTTGAGGAGGGACAAACAAGTCCATAAAGAGTGTGCTTTCTCTGCGTTTCCTTTTCTATGCTTTCGCGATTCCTTCCTCTTTTGCTTTCTATCTCTATCTCTATCTCTCTCTCTCTCTCTATTTCTCTCTTTCCATTTCTATCTCTCTTTTCGTAGTTTCTTCTTTCGATCAGTCTTTTAGTCGAAGTTTTACGTCCGTTTCGAGGTGCGACGGATCGAGGAGAATGTTAGAAAATCCGCGATGTGTAACTCGAATTCTTGAACTTTCGAACCGCGATATCGATCCCTCTTCCTGTTTCTCTCTCTCTCTCTCTCTCTTTTTCTCGAGAAAATATTTCTCTTTCGTAGAGTTTTGAAAAACATTCCGAACTTCTCCTTATCAATGGATACAATTTTAACTTACGCACCAAAATAAAAAAAGAAGAATATTTCCTCTTTCGCGTTTCTTTTAATCTCGATCAATTATTTATTACGTTATCTTATTTTTATTCGATAATTCAACATTTATTTCCTTTCTATCTATCCTTTCTTATTTTTCTTATCTGGAAAATAATTTTCTCTCGTTCTAACGAAATAATTCGCGAAAGAAGAAAGGGTTGAGATTATTTCATTTAAAGTAGAATACAAAATTATCCTGGAAACTATATACGCGAACGAGTTGTAATTCTTTGAAGAAGAAAGGATGTGAGAAAACGGAAACAAAAAAAGAGAGAGAGAAAACAAGACATAAAAAGAAATCAAAGAAAATATATATAGAAAAAAAAATAAGGAAAAGGGTTACACTGTTCGGCCGATCTGGCAATTAGTCACGATTAATTCCTCAAAAATGAGAAGGGACGTGCACGTGTCTGCGGTAGGTAAGGATACACGGGTTGAATCTTTTGAGAGTCGAATAATAGGAGGCTAAAGGGCTAACCACACACGAGGCCAAAATAGTCTACCTTCTCTCTCTCTTTCTCTCTTTTCCTCTTTCTTCCTACACACTCACATATACTTATTTTGTTGTTGTTCTTTATGTTGTTCTTATTTCTATACTCATCATCATCGTACACTGTATTTGATCTAGATGCGTGTATGCGTTTCTCATTGGCACGCAAATACGATACGTGGCAGTGCACTTTAATGCAACGACGTGCGGCCTACTTAACGGGTCGGCTTGATTAACATGGAATGATTAATAGTCAGCTCCCCTCTTGTTCGTAAGCAACAACCCCATGGCACCAGCCGTAACGCCGCCATCAGAGATTCTAATCGCACGATATTTATTGCCTTACGCGTCCCCTTCCTCCTTCCACCCCACCTCACCCCATCCCCTACGTAAGAAGAAAGAGAGAGACGGTTCAACCCTTTTTCTTCTTTCTTTTTTTTTCTTTACTCAACCCCCTCCCTTCCTTTTTGACCACACTGATTTTGCGAGTCGATCTTTTTTTTGTTTTTTTTTTGTTTTCATTTTTCTCCTTCCCTTCTTTTCGTTTTACGACGTTCCCGGACCTTTCATGATCTTTTTTTTTGAACGATCTTAACTATCCTTCCCCTTTCCCCATTCTCCACCGTCAACCAACCCATATCCTCACCCTCATTCCGAGTTAGTGAAATTTAATCGTAGAGATGAACAATTAAAAGTAAGTTTGTAAATAAGAATAATTTTTTAATACATTCTCGTTATTATTTTTTTTGCCAATAAATAAAATACAACTTTATAGATTTTTTTTAATCTTCCGTCGTTTGTTTTTTTTCCTATTTTTTTTTTAACAAATTATTGTAATGTTAATACGTGTTGATAGGTTAACAAACGTTTTTCGAAACTTTCTGTGGTATATGTACGTGTTGTGTTCGCGGATGAGAGAGAGTGTGTGTATGCATGCATGTGTGTGTTTGTATCTCATGATAAAATTAGATTTGTTCGAGCGGGTGAAGAGGAGAGGAGAGAAGAGGAGAGAAGAGGAGGCCGCCGACTGTGCTTCCTGTAAATTCGGGATAATACCGACGTTGGCTTTCGCACGGGAGACACATCGTCTCCCGTTTACTCCCCTTTTACGTGTTGCGTCAGCGTAACGTTGGCGCCGCATTCGTCTGTCCAAAGATCTTTAGCCTTGTTTACAGTTCCCAAACTCTACTACTACTACGGATCCACGATTATATCGAATTCTCGATTTCGACGTTATACGACGAATATCTCAGGTCGTAGACCTACTAAACTTAAGAGAAAACAGATTTGAACTTTCGCTGTTTTTTCTTTTTTTTTTTTTTTTTTTTTTGATTAAATCGACGAATAATATTTATTTTTTTTCTCCTTTCCATTTTAATTTATTACAGGTTTCTTTTTTGTACGTGACGATGATAATGTTGTACGTTTACAACAAGGGGGGTTTTTTTTTTTTGTATCAATTTATCTTTTGATATATGCATTTATGAAAAACGTTACTAAGTTTGATTAAGTATAATTTAAATTATTTCTGTTGAAAGTGACTTTTTCGTAACACGTGTCTCATCTTTTTTTTTTGTCTCTGACGCACGATTTGATGACGTATAAAAAAAAAATAATAAAAAAATATAATAAAAATACAACGATGATTCTTTGACAATTGCGATAATAATCGTCAGTATTTTTTATTGTCTCCCATCTCGCGTACGATTATTTAAATCTCTTCTCTCTTTCTCTTATTTTTAATATTATTTAATATTATATTACGTTATAATATGTATTTTTCCTGTGAAGAGATAAGAATTTGTCAATTTGTAGATCCTATTCAATTTGACGTATTTTATTCTTTTTTTCTTCTTTTTTCTCGTGAATAATCACATGTATCAAACGTATGCTATATGTATGACCTTTTTATTATATCAGCGAGGGGTCAAAATAAAATGGAGAACAAAAAATGATTATTTGTTCGAGAATTCGCGTGATATTCACGAAATGATTAGATATCATTCTCGAGTTAAGATAAATTCGTTAAAATATTATTTTTCGATCAAGTATAACGTGTGTTTAATTCGAAAAAAAAAAAAACAAAACAAAAAAAGAAAGCGTTAATATGGAAATATTAGCCGAACTTTGTAAAGAAATCGTTTAATTAATTTAAACTTGTTTTTTTTTTTTAAATTCGTCATGAATGTATGTTTAATTTGTATATGAATATTAATGTAGAAAGGGTATAAAAAGTTTTTCGTTAGGTCGAATCTTTCTCAGGAGTAAAAAAGAAGAAACAAGAGGATGAGGAGGAAGAAGAAGACGAAGATGAAGAAGAAGAAGGAAGTGTAAGGAAGAATCGAGTTCTCGTAATATTATCGAAGCTTATCGAAGGCGGTACCAAACACGACTGGCGGTAGCCTAAGGCCACTTATTTAACATAAACGAATAGAGTCGTTGTTGCACGTTGCTGTCGTTGAAACGTCGTCGTGTTTTTTTTTCTCCTTGCATATTTTATTTACACGCCCCGTGACTACGTAGAAGACAATGCGCCGATAATTAAGACGCCATACGTAATTATTGATTAGCTGTGATTTATTAACGATAAGAGTGAGCGAGCAACTCGGTGAGTGAGTGATTGAATGAGTGAGTGAATTCTTGCTAAACTATTAAAACTAATTGAAAAAGAAAAAGGAAAAACGTTTACCGAATCGTAAAATAATGTTTCCTCGCGTTTGAAATATGTATAACAAATATATAAATTAATGTTGTTTTTAAACAGCCAAACGTTTGTAATCCTTGTCTTTCGGTGTTTTTTTAAGTTTTATTCGTACGAAGAAGAACAACGATTGGGAGAATATCATTTTCAACGATTTATCTCTTTACTATAATTTTATTCTACCGGTAAGTTTTTTTTTTCGACTTTTTTCTTTTTCTTCTTTTTGGTACTTAGTTAATCATTTTTACAACACGTAAGTTAAAATTTGATTCTCAATGGATATACCGTTACGTCAAACTTATACGATAGTCACGTACTTATAAATGTTATTATTAATTATCACGAACGAGATTTTTGAACGTGTTTATTCGTCGACCGAGATCACGTGGGCGTAAAAAGTTCGTACGGGTGTCGTAAAAAAAAAAAAAAAAATAAACATAAGCGCGAACTCAAGTAGTGGACACAAGTGAAATTATTAAATGACATTAATTACAAGGTTGTGATAATAAAGAGAAGATAGTCATTATGAAACGTTGATGACCATTTATATTCGTTTTATCGATACATTGATGTACTTTGAAATGTTTTTATAATTGATTAATAATTTTTTGGGGAGGGGGGGGGATTTTTGTATATCTTCTATCACATTAAATGTATTATTTAAATTACCTACTATTATATTATTTGTCATCAACTATATTTACTATTAAACCTTGTTTCTTTTCTACTTTCTTATTCTTCTTGTTTTAAAATTAAATCTACCGATACTTCAAATATTATCTTTGGTGATAATTAAACAGATATTAAATTAAATATTGTAAAAATGTGCGAAATATAAATTTAAAGATTTAATTGAAATTATTAAAACGGGACATAATAGTTCGACGAATAAACGTAACGAGATTTGGAATACCCATTCGTGAGAAGAATTTGAGGTTTGCAGCTAACACATGAGCACCAGTAGTGTACCACCTTTTTCTCATGTATACGGGATCTTCGAGATACAGCCTTATTATCCTCGAGAGCTCTTTGATCGATAAGCTTGGATATCGATAGCGGTGCGATGCTATCGTGCGGGTAGGTTGGAACAAACGTGAACGGTATAATGTTACACAAAGACCATGATGCATAGCCGTAAGGGATACATGTTCGGAGAAACACATATGTGTATAAAACGAAATAGAAAGAGAAAGAGAAAGAGAGAACGAGATGGTGTGAGCATGATTTTTCTACTATACGATAGAAAACTCGTGAGAAAAATCTACAATATAATAAGATTACAATTGTTTTTCAAAATATCAAAAAAAAAAAATGATTAAATAAAATTCTTCGAAGAAAAATAGATATACCGAAACAATGCTATAGATAACCGAACACAGATATTTCATTAATTAAAGTTCGACCGATGAAAAATAATAAAACAATTACAAATTGCATAGTGTAGAAATAAAAGTAAGTTTACGATGTTAGATAATTGCAAAGGAGTACTTTCCTTGTGAATTTAATAATAATGCAACTGCGATTACTTATAGATACGTCATTTCCGTGTTAGGGTTACTCGTATTATTTTTTGTATTCTTTTTCTTTATATCTCATTTCTCTTTTCCTCTTGTTTCTTTCTTTTTTCATCGTTGTGCCGAGAATGAAGCGGAACACTCGTATCTTCCCCGATGTAAACCGCTGCCGTCAGTGACATGGAAAATGGTGAGATCGGAAAGAAAAGAAAAGAAAAGAAAAGAAGAGAAAAGAAAAGAAGGAAAAAGAAAAAAGAACAGTAAAGGATAAAGACAGTGACAATCTAGGTCGACTCGTGGTCGCGACGTAGGCGTTTCTAGTGTTCTGCGGCCGACACCGATGTCTTTTTCTATTTCTATTTCTATTTCTTTCTTTATTTCTTTCTCTTGCTCTTTCTGTTAACATCTCTTTTTCGAATCTAGCATTCAAGGCAAGTCTTGTTGGATATTAATGGAACGGGAAAGTTAGATACCTTTTCTCGATGTTACATTTTCTGGAGCAAGAAAAGTACCAGTTTCAAAAGATAGAAATTCCATCCACAAAAGAATCAACCAATTCTTTATTCTTCAAGGTATATACTCTTAATGAGATTTTCCCATATCCTCGATTGAACTTTCTTACCTTTTGTTACAAACCACTCTTTCGCGCGAACGTATTTATATAATACTTTCTTTATTTTTTTGTAAATTAAAAAAAGGAATACGATCTTATTTATCGTCTAGTTGCATTTTAATTATCGTCGACATTTAATACGATCAAAAATGAACAAATTGAAAATATATAATAAAATCCCATATACACATATGTGTATGTGTATTAATGTTTTTGAAAATATTTAACATTGCAATTAACATTTGAAAAGGGAATGAAAGTATTATATGAAAAGTAGACATCGTTTGAAGATTAGTTTAACCCTTTGAGTGCTGAATACTTTTAACTAAAGTGTTTTCTACGAATGAAATAATTTATTATTAATGTGACCAGATGCTTATATTTAATAATAACAATTTTTCTTTCTCACAATATTATTTTCATCTGATAAGATACAACAAAAATATTATATTATTTTAAATTTACATTGATAAACACGCGAGTATCAACTTTTACCAAACGCATATATGCATCCATAGCACTCAAAGGGTTAATTTCATTATCAAAACATAGTCTTCTCATTTCCTGATCAATTTCAAAATAGAGGGGGAAAAATGATAGAGAAAGAGAGAGGGAGAGAAGGAATATTTAAAGAAGGGTAAAAAGAAGGAGGAGGAGGAGGAGGAGGGGTAATAACGTAGGTAGCCTACGGCCTTAGCGATGATTAATAAATCAGGGATGGCGTTGAGAGAACAGTTTAACCTATGACCTCGCTGCGATGCATCCTACTCTTTCCCTCCCTTCCTCCCACCGTCTTCCACTCTTTTCACCCTTCCTTTTCTTTTTCCCTGTACTCTTCCTATATTTCTCTTTTTGGTCTTACTCTCGCATCGTTTTCACGAAGAGATGCCTTTCGATGTAACCTTTTCGAGTAGGCTCTCTCTCTCTCTTTTTCTCTCTCCATCCGCTTAGGGCAACGCGGATGCTTTTTTCTGTGGGAACAAGCAGTCTTCGAATGTTAATCGTTGTTTAAATTTATGACAGTGGCCCTCTTCTCTCCGTCTTTTCTTTATTTCTCTTCATCCTCACCCCTTATTTCCATCTTTCTCTTTCTCTTTCTTTCTTTCTTTCCTTCTGTCTTCATTCGTTTGAGATTCTCATTGGGAAGAGAGAAGCATTATTATTCCGTTTCCATTCGTTTCGCCAAACTGTAACCCCTCAAAAATGAACTCGGTAATTAGCACGTTCTATGAGAGGCTCTCAAACAAGAGAAAATCTTTCGAGAGTATCAAAGAAAAAGAGAAAGTGAGAAAGAGAGAAAGAAGATTACTGGCATTTGGCACTCCGCGTGGTAATTTGAACTTGAGAAGCACGGGAATTTTATATATATATATATATGATGGTGTGTGTTAGTGTGTATCGTGAAAACGAAGCTTCAAGAGATGATGTTTACGACGCTTAATTAAAGCGGCGTCTATTGAATCGATAAGACGGTATCAACTCTCTCGTTATGTGGAACGCTCAGTAAAAGATTTTGCTCACAACAAAACAACATTTCTCTCTTACTAGGGGATGGTCAGGTTTTTTCTTCTAGATTCTTTTTTCCATTATTGTAAAGTAAAGTAAAAAAGTTTTCATTTTTTTTTCTTTCCTCCTCAGCAATATTTTATATTAATTTTATAAGAAATATAATTTAAAAAAAATGGTACATTTTCACAAATATTTAGAGCTATATTTGTGTTACGGAATTTTAATTAATTATAAATCATATATAGTGTGTGCCTTCAGAAATGCATTTGTAGATATATTTTAAAATGAAGCAATTAAAGACATATAAATAAAAAAGAATCCAGGAGGTTTGATGATAAATCCAACGATGATCACCTGTAACAATAAGCAAACTATATTAGTAATACAGTCAAGTGATACAATAGCCTAACATATGAATCGTCCAATTCGCAGATGCATTTTTCAACTAAATTCTCTATTTACTTTAATCAAATCTCTATATTTAAATGAAATTTAAACGAGTGATTTTACAT
>NW_014569914.1:0-55450 GCF_001313835.1 Polistes canadensis
ATATATATATATATATATATTCTCGTAGGAAAAATGTATTCTATCTTGAAAATAGGAAAAAAGAGGTAGATGTAGGTACGTACGTACGTACTACGTGCCACGGTGAAACTATACTGAAAGTGTTGTTGCATTTTCAAGAATCGCTAGAGCTTCAGTACCACCTTTCAGACTACTCGAGTGGCTCTTAAGTGACAACACGACGATACGATCCTTAAGAATTGTATATTCCCTATCTCTTCCAGAAATATGACATGTACACCTTCATTTACACGGGCACGGGGAAGGGGAAAAAACACGAAGGTGCTTTTATCGACGCTTTATGATCCACAAATATTTGTTCCATACCTAGCGTCCTCCCCCTACTCAACCCTCTTTAATGTTTACGTTGGGATAACGTTCGATCGATTTTTAACAAATATTTTTCATAAAAACGTATCTTACGCGATAAGTACCGTTTTGAAAACGTTTATACGATAAATAAATTATACGTTCGATTAGAGACGAAGTTTAGGAATGTTTTTTTTTCTTCTTTTTACCTCACGAGTGTGTATGGTTAATTAAAAAGAATTATTTTTCTGTGAGATAAAGAGAGAGAGAGAGAAAAAGAGAAGAAAAAAGTGGAAGATAAAACAAACAGCAATCAACAATAAAAATGTTTTATTTGTTTACTCGCAAGTTTTTACCGACATTTTATTCGCGTACACACGTACAGTCACCCAGAGAAAGAGGATCTTTCTTTTCGTGTTCCTCAGACTTTTTTAGGTTTTTCACCAAATTAAGATTTTCCTATTTAAACTATGTTACGTAATTTCGAGCATCCTTTTAAACGAAGGAGAGGTCCTAGGAAAGTTGGTAACACAATTTAACAAGAGTAACGAAGTAAAACGAACCGCCTGTCTGAATACACTTTTCTCAACGTAGAAAACTCGTAGTCGCGGGCCTGACTCCCCGGGAGGAAAACGTCACTTTAAATTCCCGCATCCTAATTTCGGACACGATTCGATTTTGCAAGATGCCCAAATTAAGCGTCGTTTCTTACCTATTGCACGACGATAAAGGTGCGAAAGCAAAATTGGGCGGATTTAAATAATAATTCGATCAGACATGAGACTATGATTCATTTAAAACGTTGAATTATTTTTTTTATTTTTTTTTTTGTTTAAATAAGAGAGGAGAGATTTTATTCCTTTTTTTTTCGCAAAAAATATCGTTAATAAAGATACAAATTAATCGTATTAAATATACACAATTTTAATGATACTCTTTTTGGGATAATAATTAATTCGCGATTGTTTGTAGAATAATTTATAAAGCTTTCCGTTTTTTTTCTTACCCGTAAAGAGAAAAAAAAAACATTTTCTTTTTCTTTTTCTTCTTTTCTTTTTTTTTTTTTTTAAACGAGAAATAATTACCAGATGAGAGATAGGGTAGAGAGAAAGAGAGAGAAAATAAAATTCATTTCCTTTTGATTTTTATAATCTCTTATGCACGAACGAAACTCAACGGGGTTTATGAAATGGTTCTCGAGTATCGTCATCGATAAATAAAGAGAGCAAAGTTGTTTAAAATGTCATAGCAAAAAGAGGCTTCTTTCATAAATCTAGTTTTACCCCCTCCCCTCCACACTCCTCTCATTTTCCTTAAAAGCGTCATTCAGTATAGATGGAAGAGAAATAGAGGGTGTTCTCGTATAAATATTATCGGATATAAATTATCGTAAAATTGTCCTTTCTCAGATATAACTCAAACCAACTAGCTCGTCGATTATTTCGATATTTTTTCATCTCTCGATGATATTTTTATTAATTATATATTATATTATATTATATGATATAATATACAAGATTAAAACGATCACAAAAATCTATTATAAAAGTTTTATCTTTTTTTCTTCTTTTTTTTTTTATTCTACGCGTTATTAGAATGGGGGGAGGGAATTATTTTACAAAAGATATATATACTAATAAACTAATGACGGTCTTCCGTGCTGTATTATACTTTAAAGGGGGGAAAGGGGGAAATGGGGGTAGAGTAAACTCGGGAACGCGTCTCCTCGTCATTATCAAGAGAACTTCAAAGCGATGCCGCTAATGAAATGGGACTTGCACGTTACGTATAACACCGACGAACTATAGCGAATAGAAAGAACTCTCCTTCCTCCTCCTCCTCCTCCTCCTCCTTTGCTTTCTTTTCAGATTATATCGACCGATAATTATGTAACTCGCTTTTTTTCTTCTTTCCCCTTTTCTATTCTTATTTAAGGAAAAAAAAGAAGAAAAAGTTCTCCTCAAAGAAATAATTTGACACGATTGAAAATAATGACATTTATCAAAGTTACGATTTGTTTTACGCTAAATCCCCAGGAAAACTGTGGTAGTGGTGGTTTGTGTGTGGGTTGGGTAAAGTAAAGAGGGTTGATAAAATTATTTCGCGTTTCGACAGATCTTTGTAAACTTCTATCTAAACCCAGTCTTCTTTTTTTCTCTTCCTGTTCTTTTTCAGAAAAATAATCAAGGTGATATATTTGACAGGTGAATTTCTTTAAATGATAATACGAACGCGTTCGTCGTTTATTAATCTTCTCGTATTCGATGATATTCCTCCTCCCTACTCTTATTCGACGTAGTATAGTCTACTAATAAAATGGATTCTACAAGATCGAGTCGAAGGTTCTTCTTTCGTATAAAGAATAAGAATAAGAAGAAGAAGAAGAAGGGAACGAACAGGAAGAGAAGGCATCTAGGTGAACGACTTCGAGTTATCTCGAGCGCGGTTCTCGATCAAAGTCTCCTCCTGGTGTGTAAGTTCGGTTTTCCCAACAGTGAAAATCGATTTCTAACATTCGTCATCGGCTGTTAGAAAAACGAAAGACCGTCGTTACTTTTTTCCATCTTCCCCATAGTTCTAGCCCAACCCCTACCTCCACCCCCAGCCCCAATCATTGGTAGA
Source organism: Polistes canadensis (assembly GCF_001313835.1). Taxonomy (NCBI): domain Eukaryota; kingdom Metazoa; phylum Arthropoda; class Insecta; order Hymenoptera; family Vespidae; genus Polistes; species Polistes canadensis. The sequence continues at coordinate 2,950 of NW_014569914.1, forward strand.
AGGATCGAGGATTTTACCCATCCTTTTATATTCACTCGAAAACGTAGACAAATAATTATTTCGTCCCTTTTCTTAGGGTGTCAGGAAAATTTTGACTTGGTTGCTAATGTCTTACTCGTGTATATCCAAATGATTCTTTTACATCTCCTTTTTCTTTTTTTTTTTTTTTTCGTTCCTTTTACTTATTTCTCCCTATCTCTCTCTATCTATCTATCTATCTATCTGTCTATCTGTCTCTTTCTCTCTCACGAGAGCTAGCGTAATTAATTTGTAACTCGAGTGAGACAGACGTATAGACGGATTAGGAAACTTCAAGGGAGTTACATGTCGTTGGTAGAAAGCTCATTGATCATCCAAAGCATCTCGACTCTTCCGATCCGTCTTCGTAGAAACCTACCCTTGTGTCGATGGTTCCTACCTCTGATCCTCCCTCTTCTCCCTTATTTCCTTCTTGCTTCACCACCTTCCATCTCTACCTTCCATTTCCAACCTCTTCTTATTCCTTCCTCGTTCTTTTTCTCTCTTTTCATTTATCTTTTGTTTTTACTATTGTATTATTTGTATAAAAAAATCAAGAATATCAATGGAGGGGGGGGGGAGGTGAGAGTGCGTGGAAAATATTTTTGTTCAATTTTTCACGATTCGATTTAACCGATATTTCATGTTTGTTATTTTCTCTACAATTACTTTTTTTATTATAATAATGTTGTAATATATATATATATATTTATATACTTCGTTTTATTTTTGTTATTATTTTTTTATTTATTTGTGTTATTCGTTATATTTGTAATATACGATTTTTATTTTTTCTTATTCACGCGATTTGACAAAAAAAAGTTGTTTTTTTTTCGCATGATCTAAGTTAGCCTAACCCACGTTCAGGATGATGAGCACTATACGTATTATCGATCGTACGTATTTGGAGCGAGGAGTTGTCCCGTACTCTTGGTGACTGAACCATGGTGTTGGGTGGGTGGTGGTAGTGTTGGTGTTGGTGTTGGTGTTGGTGGTGACGAAAACGTTTGCCAACAGGGGATCGTCAAAGTGCTGCTGCTGCTGTTGCTGCTGCTTCAGCGCGTTGACATAATGACGCACGGTCCATTTTAGTTTCACAGCTGTTTTGAATTTGAGCATCGATTCGCGAACGAGTACCGGGGTGGGTGGGGTTGAAGCGCGAGGAAGGGGGAACGGGAAATATTATACAGGGTGAAACATTCGTTTAAATCCATACAATCGAAGAAGGGAGGAACTCTCTCGACGTATAATTATTTATTTAATACGAGAAAAAGAGGAAATGTGAATTAAATAAGAAATATTTTTTTGCTGGTAGAATAAAAATTAGAGAAGAAAAAAGGAAAAAGAAAAAGAAAAAGAGAAATTAAATATTCTTCCCCGCGAAACGCGTTTCGTAAAACGTTCGAAACGTTGTTACATTTAAAAGTGACGTTCCTCCTTTTTAGGAAAATAATTAAGCGGGAGTTTCGAATGTAAATTAAAAAAAGAAACCCCCTCCCCTCCCCCCCCCCAAAAAAAAGAGAAAAAACAAAGCTTATTTCTTTTGCAATTTGTTCATACAAAGAAGTGCCTCTGGTAACGTTGTTTGTTGTTCTACCCATCGAGCGCGAGTGTCCTTTCACACTATTTTTTTCTTCCGAGAAACTACACGTAAAAGAACGTTTCTCTCTTCAGGGGGTTTATCCTTTTTAAAATGTTTCTCTCTTTCATTAAATCCATATAGAGGATAGTAGCAACAGAAACAGCAGCAGAACACGAAGTTGAACGCGGACTGGCAACGAGAGAAAGGAAAATGGTAAGCGAAAAATCTGCGCAACCATCACCATCACCATCACCACCACCACCACTCGAATCTCCAACCCTTCTCGCAAGGAAGCCCTTGCGTAAAAATAAATTTTCGTTATATGAACCAACGGCAACCTAACGGCAACGCTCAACCCGTTCTTTTCTTTTTTTTTTTTTTATTTTTTTCTGCTTTTTTTTTTTGGTTTTTTTTTTTCCTTCTCTTTCTCCCCTTTCCTTTTTCTATTTCGTTCGTGGCCCGTTTACGCGATTCGTTCGTTGACATGTACAAATCCTCTTACGGTTTGTTAGCATTCGTATAGAAAGTTGCGAATACGCGCTCGCGCATAAGAGAAACAGACAGACAGGCAGGCAGGCGGACACATAGACAGACGAATAGATAAAGATAGATAGAGAAGAGAATGTGAGAGAGAGAGAGAGAGAGAGAGAAAGTGGGGCAAAATAGAACCGAAAATAGAGAGAGAGAGAAAGGATACGTATGAAAAATTCAACGGAAATAGGATTTAATTCCGTATTTCTCGCCGATGCACCGAGCTAATCCCCACGGCACCGGACTTTGGCAGGTGCAAAACTTTTATATTACCGAAACGTGATTATTTATATTTAACTGAAACGTATCTCCACCGGTTGGAAACATTCGGAGAAAAGAGAATATTTGCAGGAGGGATGATTGAAATTTATTCGTTTATAATTACTTGATATAGCTCCCACCACCCCCAATTATTATTGTTTGTTATCGATCATATGATTTATTTCATGACAAAAAAAGAAAAAGAAAAAATAATAATAGTAATAATAATAATAACGATTACGTCGGGGTAGCGAAATTTTTAAATCGAGCGATTTAAATAAAACTCAAAAAAAAAAAAAAAGGGAAACAATAAAAGAGCAAAGCCTAAAATCCGCGGGAGGCTAAAAATTCGCTTTCATTAAGTTCATTAAAATTTACGGGGGCGTCAAAAGGTACGTTTCTCTTTTCTCTTTCTCTATGTGTTTCTTTTTCTTGCATTATATCTCTCTTTCTCTCTCTCTCTGTCTCTCTCTCATACTCTATCTATTTCTTTTTCGCAGTGTCCTGTTCTCCCTTTATGGCGATTTTTCATTGCGTCCAGCACTCCCGGGCCCGTTCATTAATTCGCACGAACGAAATTATAATTGAAACCTTTTTTTCTTCCTCCTTTTTTCTTTTTCCCCACCTCTCCCCTGTTTTTTTTTATAATTTTTTTTTCGTCCTCCTTCCTTTATTTCATTCTTTAGCGCGAAAATTTGGTCCGTAGCGTTTCGCACGCTCTCGCACGCCATTATAACCAACGCGAAAGTGGAAGAATAATGGATTACCCTAAGTGCTATTAATTCCGTCCGGTAGTAACTACGGAATCGAGTCACTATGAGATTCCATGCAATAGAGGGAAGAAACGATTTCAAGTAATCTCGTAGAGGGTTTATTGGAATGATCGATCGATCGATCGATTGTTCGTTCGATTTTTCGAAGGATCGAACGAACGAACGAACCAATGAATGAACGAATGGTTTTCGAGTAATCGAATTAAAATCTAAACTAATTCGCTTTGGACGGACCGGGAAAATGTTCTTGCCATGATCGATACACATAGACTATACTATATATTCTATCCTCTTAATTAAATTAACTACAATATATATATAATATAATCTAATCTTTTTTCCTCCCTCCCCTCCTCCCACATATACATTTCGGTTGCTATTATTTCTTACAAACTATCGAACTATCGAATAATCTTTCGTTACGTTACGGGTTACACGCGAGATCGGTTAACAGTCGATTAATTTCTTTCAAAAACAACGTTAATCTTTCGGTTCATCATTCAACATCGGCTCTAGTTCGTGTCTCCCAACAACGACCACATTTTTCCTCTTCCGGTTCTACTACCTCCTCCACCTCCTCCTCCTCCTCCTCCTCCTCCTCCTCCTCCACCTCCTTTTTACGTTATACGAAGAGAGGATTCTCAACGGTTCGCTGGAGCTGTTGTGACGCGTGATTTATCTGTTATTCGTGCGTGCTGATACACAAGCAGTCGAGCGTGTATTCCCTTTTCCAGTATTCCCGTTATCCACCCTCCTCCACCCCTTTTTCCCCCGTTCTTCCCTCTCCTCCTCCTCCACTATCTCTCTTACCGATTTTCTCCTTTTGTTCTCGCGATATGAGAGAGAGAAAGAGAGAAAAGATACACAAAAAGATTACTCACGGGTATATAACACCGAGAGAGAGAGAGGGAGAGAGAGAGAGAGAGAAAGAAAAAAAAGAACCTGATCGTAGCTTTCTACATAATTTGATACTCTTCAGGGACCTCTATCTTCGAATTAAAAATCCAAATGTCTTTCCCTCCTATATTTGTTTATTTGTTTATTAAAACATTGACGGGAATTACCCATTGTTACATAACCAGAATAAATAATGAAAAATAAATATAATATAAATATAAATAAATAAATAATATATACATAGAAAATAAATATATAAATATATACATCGAATAATATAATAAAATAATAAAATAATAATAAAATAAATAATATAAATATAAAAAAGAGAACAAAAAAGAATAAAAAAGAAGAAAAAAAGAATACATACAAATAAATACAAACAAATAGATAATATATGAATAAAAATTAGCAATAAATAAAAGGACTATATAAATATATATTTAGAAAATTAATGAAGATTCAAATAAAAAATATACAATAAGTGTATGAAAATAAAATCGATTAAAGAGACAAAAAAAGAAAAACAAAGTTATGCAATTAAAGTGAGTTTATATCTCGAGTAAGAATTATAAGAATAAAAAAAAAGAAATAAATAAGAAAAAAAAAAAAAAGAATGATAGAGAGGAAAAAGAGAGAAAGAGAAATGATAGATGTGAAAAACTTTGACGACAATTCTCACGAGAGATTAAATAAATATATTTTCTATGTATACTACTTCTTTTCGTTTTTTCCTTTACCCCAATATTCTATGCTGTTTCGCAGCACTTCAACGGAAATCTGTTTACGATTTGCTTATGATCGTGATACTTAACGTCAAGGAGAAGGGAGAATTTTGTAAGTTGTTTTTCCTATTAGTTCATCCCTTCCATCTTTCCTTCCTTCCTTCCTTTTTTCCTACTTTTACACGAGATATACAAAAATATTATCTAGAGAGAAGATCAAAGAAGAAAGAAAACGAAGATTCAGATCTACGGATCTAATTCGATCTGTTTCGTTTCTTCATCTCGAAACATCTTTTCTACTTTCCCTTTTTATTGCCGATTGCACGAAAAACGAAATAGAAAGAGAAAGAGAGAGAGAGAGAGAGAGAGAGAGAGAGAGAGAGAGAGAGAGAGAGAATGAGAAAAGAAAATGAAAGATATATAAGGGAAGAAAATTAGAAAAAGGTAAAAAAAACAGGTAGTATAAGACAAGTAATAAAAAACGAGACTCGCGATGCTGTGATAAAATGCCGATTGGTTTCATTTAATTTAACTCGATATATACGCGTTTAACAGCTCGCATCACGCTCGTTGTTAACAGTGACTTCAACGAACCATGATCGTTCATTCGTTCGTTCGTTCATTCGTTCATTCGTTTGTTCGTTCGTTTAAAATAATCGATTTTCGAACGACTAGTTTCACGAAACATCGCTTCGAGAAAATAGAAAAAGTAATTTTCGTCTGTTTCCTACAACAACCATTCATGATACCTACTACCATTGTATCATTTACTTTTCTCCATTCCTCTTCTATCAAAATGAGACAGAAAAAGAGAGAAAAAGAGGAAGAGAGAGAGAAAGAGAAATTTAATATATAACACAACAAGGACGTATTAATACTTCGCACGTTTTCTTCCTCTTCGTCGTCATCGTCCTAGACGTCGTTGCAACGGGTTATGATCTTCGTGTTCAGCATAAAAAGTATATGGGCTTCTACTAGCAAATTTCTTGATATTTTAATAAAAAAATAACTCACAAAGGTGGTAAACTGTGATAAGCGAGAGATTGATATTTCAACCGGGTGACGCGAAAACGTGAAAATTGACCTAAGAGAGAAAAATAAACGTAAAAGGTAAAAAAGAAACCACTCGAATCGGTAAACTATTGAACGTTAAAAATTGATAAATAAGCCAGTTGAGTATAAAATTGTATTTTCTCTTTCTATTGATCACTGGTCGCAATTTATTTACCCTCCATTTTTGTCTTATTTCATAAACGAGTAATATTCTTTAAAAGGAAAACCATTACTCGGTATTATAACTTATTTTTGCACGACCCGCGTATCACGAGAAACTTGATATCTACAAAACTCATTCTCTCTCTCTCTTTCTCTTGCAATATCATACTGGGATCCTACTTCAGTAGCTGGGGTTATATTTTTTTGTCTACATATTATAAAAACAAAATAAACAGATCTCGTATAGCTTTTTAAACTAAAGTCAACGAATATATGTGTAAGTAAGCTTGACATAAATTAAAAAAAAAAAATGTCGGACACGCCCGTTGAAGGTGGAAATAAGTAAAGAATAAGAAAGAAAATATGTTTCGAAACAATTTCTTCGTTGGGTTTTGATTCCTGTATTATATATCTATACATATACATATACATAGATATACATGCAATTCTTTTTTTCTTCTTTTTCTTTCAATCTCATTCAGTGCTGCGGTCGCGATCATGATGTTTACGAATCGTGGATAACGGGTGGTATGAAAAGGTACCGTGCAGTGGTCATGGCCGCGAGGGTCTTTCATTAAAATCCTGCAACTCCAAACGGAGAATGCAACTCTTTCTCTTTCTTTCTTTCTTTTTTTTTTTTTTGTTTTTCAGCACACATACACGAATACCTACGCAGCAGGCACGCAGAAAACGAAACGTTGGTATAAAAAGAAAAAAGAAAAAAAAAAACAAGGAAGAAGCGCGCAGCAACTGCATCGCGATTCGAGCATCCTAAAATGTAATGAAGCAGCCGTGGACTACTACTAACTCTCGCTCTCGAAAAACTTTGCCGCCGGCCGGCCGTCCGAGTGAGCTTTGCGTTTTTTTTGTTTTTCTTTTTGTTCTTTCCTTTCCCTCTTTCCGATATTAAAAGGCCGCAACAGCCCCGAACGCATAACAATTTTTTTGTTGTTTCCCCAACGCGTGGTTCCTACATTTCGAAAAGAAAGAAAGATTAAGAGTTGGAAAGAATAATGTTTTACTACGACGAGAAGTAAGTTAAGAGGTCGAGACGATGGAAAAATAATAAAAAAGAAACAAAAGGGGAGGGAGGGACAAGATAATTATATTTGTCCTATAATTATTGTCATCGAATTTTCTACCAAACAATACGTAAGATCGTTTTATTTTCTTTGTCGTATCTTCCATACTCGTAATAATAATAAATTTTTAAACGCATTTTTATATTCACGGAAAGTATTGATTCAATATTTAAAACAAGAAATTATATTGCGAAGAGAATTAAATAGAGAAAAAAGAATACCATTAAAATCTTATACCACGCGATCGTTAATCCGTAGAATTTATTTTCGAAAATAAACTTAACTTAGTACGTTTCAACGTTGCTTTTTATTTTTGTCATTTTCTTTTTTTTTTCAGAAAAATAATTCGATTCTTATAATCAAAAAAATATATTCTAAAAAATATATACATAGAATATATTTTTTAGAAAATAATTATAAAACTTAGAATTGGTAGTGAAAACTACTTACAAGTCTAAAATAACAAGAATGTAGTTTCCCAAGGTTATGGGGACGGTGGGTGGAGAGGGGTGGGGGAGGACTTGTATGGACGAAGCGGGAAAATCGTAGCAGCCAGCTTCTAATTCGCTGCCGATCCGGCTCGATATTCCATTAGAGGAGTTTCCTCGATGCTACACACCGATTCCGATGGAAAGGTGTAGCAGTAGCAGCTGGAGGAAGGTTACCTGGAAAGATCCGAAGGGTGTTACTACAGGTATACTAACATGGAGAGAGGAGCACTTTGCGTTGAGAGCTGCCTTAAAAGTTTTCCCATTTCCGCGTAACCCACCACCCCCCCACCCAACAACCCCCGCCCCATTGCATTCTGGGGGGTCCTACACCGGAAATCCGACCACCATGCAATTCTTTTGCGAATCTGTTGTGTATCGTCCTGATTCGTTTACTTTATCTTTCTTTCTCTCCCTTTTTTTTTTAGGATTGACTATGCAATCTCTCTCTCTCTCTCTCTCTCTCTCTCTCTCTCTTTCTCTCTCTTTTTATCTTCATCTATTTTCTAATAACTTTCTTCACTCTTTCTATTTTATCCTAATTGGATTCTCGCACGTCTCGTTTACAAAGAAATTGGATCGAACTTTCTATACTTTTTCTCAAACCCATAAAACGTCAACGATACCAACGAATTGTTCTCAAATGTGCACACAACGAAAGGATCTAATTATTATTTTTCTTAGAAATATATTTTTTATTATTGTCTTTTTTTTAAGTATCAGTAAATATCATTCCTTAATATAATTATTTCATTGATGTCTTGGGGAACGTGTTGAATACACTTTATGAATTATTTAATATGTGATCACGCACATAAACGATTTCTATATTTAGATGAAATTAAATCAAACGTAGAAAGAGAAAGAGAACGGTGAAATTATAAATGTTGAAGAAAAATTGAAAAATAAAAAAGAAAAAGAAAAAAAAGAAAAAAGGAAAAGAAAAGATTTGTTTAACCCTTCGAAACTTTATTTAACCAGTTTAAGATTGATTGACCCTAAAGTACACCAAACCAACCCCACCATTTCTTTTTCTTCCGTTCGTTTTTCTTTTTTTTTTATTCTTTTCTACCAACGATATTTTTCATTCATCCGATATAAAGAAAGGTACCTACTACCGTCCAAGAACATTTTCAGACTTCGTAAGAAGAGAATTCTCTCTCGCCGTCTTAATTCTCCCCACGCTCGGCTTGCAGAACATAATTATGCAAAAGTCTTTCCACAAACTTCCTTCCAGAAACATCCGACTTCGTTTACGTAGTGACCGTGACTAGGTAGCACAGAAGCATGAACAAAATTTCAACCAACCTAACTATATATATATCGTGTATTTAAGTCAAGTACTGAAAGAATATTTTTTCTTTCTTATTTTCTTTTGATTTTTTTCACGTAGTCAATTATTACTATTTAATGCTATTCAATTATTATGTCAAATGTTTTTGTATTATTAACAATTATTTGATTGTGAATATTCAATTTCAAATATTTCTTGTTAGAATACAAAATCATCGTAGCGAAAATCTTTGAATAATTTCAAGGATATTATTTTTTCAATCGAAAAATTGATACCTTCTTCAGTTTCATATTTTTCTTTTAAATAATTTCATATAATATTGTTTTATATGTAATGAATATTATAAATGATATTGAGATAAATTTAATAATGCAGTATAATATACGGATATACATTTGTTGAATTTTTATTCGAAAATTTATTCAACGATAAAGAATTATTTCCGAATTATTATGACGCGCGTTCATACGAAGCTTTATTACGCATTAAAAATTTGTTGTAATATCTACTAACAAATGGTGTAACTTAATGAAACGAAAATAACATGGGTACTATTTTTGTTTTTTTTTTTTTAATCGAATAAATAATACTTTAATAAAATTTATTCGAGTAATTTGTATAAACGATTGAGTCAGTTATTTTTTTGTTTTTTTTTTTTTTCATTTTTTAACCACGCTATTCTAAAAGTGGCTTAAAAACCTGTGGGTTTACCTGATATGCAAAACACCATGGTATATTCAATTGAAAAGATCAAAGTAAACTTTTAGAGGAATCGCACGCATATAGAATTTAATAGCATTTATTATTATATCAACGTAACTTGTTTAACCTTTTTTTTTTTTTTATCAAATTACAATCTCTAACAAAAATGAAATCATCGGACACGACGGAAAATCAAAGTTTTTTTTCTTTTCTTTTTTTTTTATTTCTTTTTTTATTGAGAGAAAATTGATTCCTCTAAACGATCCCTCATTCCAATAGTCTTTTTATCCGAGTGAGTATCGGAATCGAGTAATTGAATTAAATTTACGATGAAAAACGATTCGAGTAAGTATTTTCTTGGTTGAACCACTTGGTTGAATGGACGAGTTGACAACTTCGGAAGTATACTTTACAACTTTCTATCTTTCTCCGTTCCTCATACTATTAAACTTGAGAAATACAACAACAACAACAACAATAAAATGTAATAAGAAAGAGAGAAAAATTTCGTGATAAATGAAAAGTAATATTTTAAACGACTAAGACTAATTTATTTTAAACGTGTTACAGGATTGGAAACGAAACGAAACGTAAAAATCATTGTCATCATCATCATTATCATCGTTATTGCAGTATATAGATCTTCTCCCAATGTTCTCTCACTTTTCTATTATTATTGGAATTTTCATTTGAGGAAGGGGGTGGTTTTCGGGTTGAAATTCTGCGCTTAACAGACACATTGGTAAATTAGTCAGGAAGTGGTCGTAGGAGGTATGCAGTGGTTTGTGGGTTGGATTGCAGATTACGACATGATTTCTCTCAATTTTTGGAGGTAGGAAAGAATGAAGGTGTTAACGTGGGCCACGTGGTAGCATTCTTGAATTAGACATCTATTTCCTCTGGGATTGCGAAATGTGTCTACTCGTTATATTATACTCAGGGTAATAATCCTAATGAATAAATTTATTCTACGATAAAACACGCCCGTTTTGTTTTATCTCTATTTCGAACATTTTTTAAACTCAACATGTAAATGAACGTAATTAAAAGGGGAAACAACACAACAGCAAGAAAATAATATTAAAATATAAATAAAATTAAAATAAAATTAAAATCAAATTTGCGAGAAGAATTTATTAAACGAATCAGGAGGAATGTTCCGTTAACTAGACCCTGCAGAAAGAGATTTGGTTGTTTGAATGTCGTTTAAAGATAAGTAACTCGAATTGGTGGCACTTCTTCTTCTTCTCAATTTCAACGCAAGATTCCCGCGAGGCATGACCCGGAAATGTCCTAAAAGTTAATAGAAAAGACGTCGGAGTTGTGTCACGAAATCACGAGAGAGAGAGAGAGAGAGAGAGAGAGAAAGAGAGAGAATTATTCTTTCCCCATTTCCGTTTGCTTTTTATTAGAAATATACATAAATACCCTTCTCAATGCTCCTATCCTACCTGTCGTGCCACTTTACGAGATACCCACTCATTTTTTGCCCTTTTTTTTTTTTTCCTCATATTCATCTACCTAAATTATCCATCGGGCTTTATACCGGTCGCATTTGCGTGTCGTAACATTTCCATTTAATATTACAATGTCGCGCCACCATCCCCCTATGCATTTACACAGAGAAACATAGTATATACGGGAATATAGGTGTATTATTACGCGTAGGTGTATATATATATATATATATATATATATATATATGTATAAGAGCAACGTACGTTTGAGAAATTATACAAATTTATATCCTCGCGGTTGCATATCTCAACAGTTCCATTTAACGTAATTGCCAACTAGGTAGAAACGAGAGAGAAATAGAGAAAGGGAAGGAGTAAAAAGAGAGGTGGAGGGGATGGGGAAGGAGAGAGAAAGAGATAATACGTGCGTACGGATAATTTCGTTTCGAAAGCGTCTACCATCAACGATTTTTTACTGTGTATTATTTATGTGCTCCCTGCCAGATGCAGAATTTTGGCGGGAACGCTGTTAACACTAGAATGAGAAGTACGAAAAGAGTGAGAGTGAGAGAGAGAGAGAGAGAGAGAGAGAGAGAGATAACGTTCGTTACGAGATTATACGACAGCAGAACGAACGACCAGTGCAACTTCCTGCCTACGCTTTCATCGCCGAATTCAATAAATATACGGTGTGTAGGTACACGATATAACGGGGATAGGGGGTGGGTTTGTGGGGTGTAGCACCCTCCTCATCGAGAGCCACTATCCCACTACCTCTCCTCTCCTCTCCTCTCCTTTCCTCTTCTCTTCTTCTCTTCTCTTCTCCCTCATTAGTTCGATACACATATATTTCGACGCGTCCATTTATCCGAGAATGCGCAACGAGTCGTGTTACGCGTCCATCGGTTCGTTTAGAAATTCTGCGAGGAAATATCGCCGAGTGATTTTGCGCACGTGGTTGAGAGCGTTGTACGGTGATGGCGATGGTGATGGTAGTGAATGGTGGTAGTGGTGGTAGTGGTGGTGATGATGGTGGTGGTGGGTGGTGGCTGCTGTTGCTGCTGCTGTTGCTGTTACTGTCGTCCGTTGACCGACAATTATTAACACCGATGACACTTAACGAGACGGAAATGTCCACGAGAATATTGAAATATGTTTTGACGCGATCGATTAACCTAACCGAGTCGATAAGGAGTCCCGGATCAGTTCGTGTATATATATATATATTAATGTATATTTAGTTATAGATGTGTAAATCGTTCGGAAAGAAAAATCAATTTTGTTATTATTTTAATAAATGTAGAATCGTATTAAAATTATGTTGTTTTGTTTTTTTTTTCCTGCGAATAGTTAATTGATTTGCACCGATCATACGAACGCGTTGAAATATATTAACTCGTGCACCTACGATTATTTAAAAAAAAAAAAAAATAAAATACCTTATTTATAATCAATTATTTCAATTTATATTTAATTCGAATATAAAACTCGATCGACTGTAATCTTATTTCTTTTTTTTTTTTAAATTTTTGTTTTCGTTTTATCTAGAATCAATGCAACGAAAAACGTTTTAGTCTCTCGATAACGATAATAACAGTTTCTCTCTTTTTCTCTTTGTGTTCTTAAAGATATACATATATATATATATATATATATTTTAATTCACAGTTGCACGTTGGAGAAAGCAGCGTGTTTTCGTTTGCAAGAAGTCAAATGAGATTCGTGATTACTCTCGCGTCGACTTAAGGACTCGAGTAACGACGACAAGGAAACCAATGAAAATGTAGGCTAATAGAGATTAAGTATTCTCGATCAAATTGCTATGGGAATGAGTGGAATAAAAAGAAAAAAGAAAAAAGAGAAAAGTCAAGTGAGAGAACGAATGCATTGCTATATCTTAAAGTAAAATATACGTTTGATATGGATCTCGTTTAAGTTGAAAATGTTCTTTCCTTTTTTTAAATTACTATTATAATAACTTTTTATATTCCAAGGAGAAAATCATTATACTTGAAAATCGAACGATTCCTATCGTCCTTAGATTTATATATATATATTTTTCCAAATAATATTGTTTTACTTTTCATCTATTTTCTCGTCCCGTCGTTTGATTACTTCGCTATTTTATTTTAATATATTTTTTTTTCTTTTTTTTTTTTTTCTTTTTTTTTTACAATCGCACTACACAACAAATAAAAGAATGAAAGTAAAACGATTTAGTCCGGGCGACGACTTAACTCGTCGGCTTTCTCTTATTGGCTTTGCCCGAAGTCCACCCAACCCTAGGAGCTTGCAATTTTGCTCCTCAAACAACGGAAAATACTCCAAGTTAATATTTTATCCTTCGCGGTCTTTAAATAAGGAAATCGATTTGGTCGATGTCGAAAGCTCGGGGATCCCATTATATTTGAAGCTAGAATCAATTCGACTATGAGATGGGAAACGGGACAGAGAAAGATTATATGAGAGTGAATAAGAGAAAGAAGAGAGAGAGAGAGAGAGAGAGAGAGAGAGAGAGAGAGAGAGAGAAATAGAGAAAATAATTCGTACCTGGTACGATTCCACGTTAGATGGTCATGAATATTATGAATACAATTCATTATTCAACACTTCCTCTAATTTCGAACATTAAACTTTTGTCCTATTGATTCTATCAACCACCTTTTCTTCATCTTTATCTTTAAGCGTTAACAACGCGATAATTAACTAGCAATTAATAATTGTTTCTTGTTGTTCGCGAACAATCATCCGAAGAAAGATACACCCTGTTGATCTAGTTAAAAACAAAAAAAACAAAAGAATTATCAAAGAAAGTAGGTTAATGCAGTTTACAAGAATTATTGCAACATCTTTTGGATAAGTTTGCATCACGTACGTGTACATGTTTATCGAATTTTCATTGATAAGGGGGGGGGGAGGCTGGATGTTGACGTAAGAGAACCTTTTCTAATTTCTCTCTCTCTCTCCCTCTTTTCTTCTCTTCGATTCTCTTCGAAAAGTTAACACAAGTCGATGAACAGTGCTAGAGTTGCATGGAACACGCTAGGAGGTTCGTGTCAAAGGCATACCAACCGGAACGTTGCCTTTCGAAGTGGCCGGATTTCGAAAGCCCATTACCTTCGTATTTATCTCTCTCCCTTCCTCCCACCCTTCGTCTTCATTCTCTCTCTCTCTCTCTCTCTCTCTCTTTCTCTATCTGTCTCTGTCTTAACATTCCACCAGAATCTAGCCACTTTCAACGTTTGAAGGCTACGCTAGCAATGTTCATACTACTAGAATTTCATGTCTCCGAGTTAAATTGTACCAAACTCTCGAAACAAAAGTTACTGTTCTCTCTCTGTCTCTCTCTCTCTCTCTCTCTCTCTTCCTCCTTCCCAAACTCGGAAATACATAGGAACAACGTAGGACCGAGGAATAAAGATAGAAGATGAAAAATAAGTAGATGAGAGTAGATATATAGAAGAGACTAAAGAAGAGTAGAACGTGAAATAAAAAGAGTGTGATTTACTTCGAGAGAAAGAGAATGAGAAATAGAAAGAGAGAGAGAGAGAGAGAGAGAGAGGGAGAGAGAGAAACAAGAAACAGAAGGAAATTCTTTTTTCACTTCAACGTCGAGTCGGGATTGCGTTTCAATTTAATTCCATTTCGGCTGCCTCGTTAGTCGATTCTTTTGTACCATAAATTGGATTTCCTCGTGCCCTGGTACTACTACCGTAAGAGAGAGAAAGAGAGAAAGAGAGAGAGAGGAGCTTTCCTTGTCTCTTATATTCTATACCTTTGATCCTACTACCACGTACGACAAGAAAAAACTTGTCTCACTTACACACAAATTATACACACATATACAGACACACACATATAGACACATACTCTATCTTTCTTTCTCTTTATCTACCTTAGTCATACTCATTTCCTATATTCAGTATCTTATTTTTACTTTTTGTTTTTTTTTTTCTACCGTAAAATAATTGTACACGCAACTTACCCAACCGAAAGAAGATTGACGAGACAGACTTTTGAGGATTAAAAGACGAAAGATCCGACAATAGTAGTAGAAGAAGAAGAAGAAGAAGAAGAAGAAGAAGAAGAAGAAGAAGAAGTAGAAGAAGAAGTAGAAGAAGAAGAAAAAGAAGAAGAAGATATGGAAGAGGCGCGACGATCGAATAGAAAGGTGTCCCTCTCAAAGCAACCGGATATGGCGCTCGGTTTGCTTACAAAACATTTCCGGTTTGCGGAAGATCCTCTGTTGTTTCTTTCATTTCCATTTCTCACTTCTTATTTTCTACGAATATTTTTTTTATTTTTTTCAGTGATTTCATTCGTTCTTACTATTGCTTTTTGTTCTTGATTAAAATCACGTACTTCACAATAATTCACATAGAGAAAAAAAAAGGGTTGGGGGTTAAGATTGGGGTTAGGGATAGGGGTGGGAACATCGGTAATATATCGTTAATGTAACGTTAATGTAGACACCTGTGTATTTGTATTTCTATGTATATATATATATTGATATGTATATATAATAGAACGAAATATCAGGAACGACTCGCGATACGTGTTGCCGTGACGGCGACTAACTCTACAAACTCTCGACCACGCGACTCCAGGTTTCATTGCGCAATTGGTTCGCGCATTAGATACAGACTGAAAGGGATGATGATGAAGAAGAAGAAGAAGAAGAAGTATGGCCGTGTTGCATTTTACCCTCGAATTGCACGGACTAATAGTTTTTCAAAAATATATACGCATAGTTCTTTTCCTCCACGAATTAGAATTGAAATTGTAACATTGATAGAAAAAAATTGTTCCTTTTTTAGGGGGTAGGGGTGTAGGGAATAATGAAAAAAGAAAAAGAAAGAAAAAAAAGAAAGAAGCAGTGCGATTGAGTGCAAAATTTTCACGCGTGTGCTCAACTCGATTTAATCAATTCGATTCCTCTCGTTGTTCGAATAATAATTACTCGAAGAGAGGAACAAAAAAAAAAGAAAAAAAAGACAGAAATAAAAAGAAGAATTATCCGCGAGAGAATTATATTCGCGTTTTTTATTATTATTATTAATATTATTATTATTATTATCGATCGAATTTTTCGTATAAGTACTTTTCTTTTAAATTGTATTTATTATTCATATTATGCGCTTCGTTAAACGAATAATCGCGATTACGAATCGTTGTTTAATCAATTGTTACTTATTAAAAATTGTTCATTTAAAATTATATAATTAATTACGATTAAGCAAGAATTTTAATACAATAAAAAAAGTAAACCACAAACAAGACGTATAATACGATTGATACAATGGGATATTCGATTACTCGTTTTAATCGTTCATCCTATCATCTAATAATGTATGTGTTAAAGTATCGATGTTAATTGAAGATGAAGCAACTAGCTAGCTTCTCCACACTCTCTCTTTCTCTGTGTGTGTGTGTGTGTGTGCTGCTCTAGGCGTCGTTTCACTCGAGGACACTTAACGCCTTGTAAGCTGTTGGACAAACTAATTTGTCCTCTTGCGAGAAGCTATTGCACATCATGTCATCGTCGAGCGATCTAGTTTACCCAATCGATACGAGATTTACAAAATCGATTTAGCTTATGTTAGAGTATCCCCCGTTCCCCCTCCTCCCCCTTCTTCCTAAGCCTCCCCCAGCCACCGTTTTCGATAACTCGGCACGCGTTTCAAGAACGCGTTCGCGTGGCACCATTTTGGTTCGTGACTAAGGAAACAGTTCTATAAGGTTTACCAAGGATTTTCTTCGACGAGTGAAAGCAAAGAAGATAGAAGCGTAAGAGAGAGAAAGAGAAAGATGGGGATGGGGTGGCATAGGGATGAAAGGAAGGGGGGCTAGAAAGAACAGGAGAACTGTCAGCGATGGCGGAAAAGTTAGTCGACGTGGTGCTTCCCGCTCGTTTGGCTTTCCTTCCGCACGACAGGATATCTGAAATGTAAATTTAAGCCCCCAGTGTTCTTAGAGTTGGTGAAAATTCTGCCACTCTTCTGCTTGCGTATATCCCACTTGTTGTAGTAGTAGTCCAAGTGGTGTTAGAGAGGTGGGGTATGAACGAAAGAGAATTCGTCTTTCCGACGTTTTGTCTAACTGAAAGCTGCTGCTGTTGCTGCTGTTGCTGCTGCTGTTGCTGCTACACATACAACTCAGTAGTTTAATCTTCTAAAAACGTTCGAGCCGCGAAAACATCAAGCTTTTCCTAGACGGCCTTGATTATCTCTGAGTATAAGTACCATGGTATATATAATGTATATGTGTGTATATGTATGTGTAGTAGAAACGCGTAAAGGTAGAATCAAGTCGACGCAACCCGAGCAATTTCACGTATACACTCCTTTCGTTAACTTCACCTTCTCTTTTCGCTCTTATCCTTAGTAGTTTACTTCTCTAGAGTAGCTTCTCTAACAGAGACTATACACCACGTATAACTGTATATATATATATATGTATATGTATCTTTCTCTCTCTCTCTCTCTTTTACTCACTTTATCTATCCATCTATCTATCTATCTATCTATCTATGTATCTATCTATCTTTTTCTAACACATTACGCTCGGGTCTGTTTCCTGTAAAGTCGAATCTCGAAAGAACATTACGTTACGTACTCGAGAATATTTACTTTTCATTCGTGTTGAAGTGTCTGTCTGTTGGGAACGAACGTGACGAGTTAAAAAATTTCATTCGGAACTCTGATACTCTCGGACTACTACTACTACTACTACTACTACATCAAGATTTCTTCTATCGAATTCGAGATACGATTTGATAGTGAAAGCCTTCCTCCTTCGGTTTTTCTTTCTTGCGTGACGAAAATGCAATACGATTTTTTTTTTTTCTACGCTAAAAGCATGTTCGACCTCCTTCTTTCTCCCTCCTCCTCCTTCTCCTAGCCCTCCCAACGAATAAAATGGATTCGTCTCTGTAAGCGTGGGATATGTTCAGACGATTCTCTTTCTCTCTCTCTCTTTCTATGTTATCGCGTAGGCACAGGAAGCAAGAGAGTATTGCTCTTAGAGTTTTAGAAGGAAAGAAGGGAAAACAGAAAAGGAATCGGGGTAAAGAGAGCAATAAACGAGTAGACGAGAGAAAGAGAAAAAAAAAGGATAGCTACTTGCAAACGTGGTTCGTTTCATTCGTACTAACCGTTTTCTTTTCCTTTCTCGTTACTTCTCTTGGTACGTTTTCTCGTTCATGCGTTTTCCGCTTGGTTCCCCTGAATAAACTTATGCTGCCTTATGCTCTTTCAGCAATGAAACGAAGACGAGGGGACAGACTTATGTATATACATGTATGTATGTATGTATTTACTCTTATGGCATGTATATATGTGTATACGTAAACAGAATATTTTAAATACTTTGTCAGATATAACTACGAATAATTATTCAAGAAAATCAAACAAATTAGAACTTAATACGACTTGTTGTGAATAAAATACTGCGACAAAAGAATAAATACTATAGCAAGTAGTATAAAAGAAAAAACGAACAAGACGGGGAAAAAGAGAGAGAGAGAGAGAGAAAGAGACAAAGAGAAAAAGAGCGTTTTATTTCTTCGGCACATCGTAAAGAAGGCAAAAGGGGGAAGGAAAGTACGCGCTAAAATTCGAGCTTCTAGAGATATATCTCCTTTAATAGGACACTCGCTTGCCCTTTCAGCGGTTTTCCTCCAAATTGGCGGTTTTTCTTTCTACGAGAGAGATGGTACATTGGCGGTGGTCGGCAGCAGCAGCAGCAGCAGCAGCAACTTCGTTCTAGATTAGATTTTCGCGGGACCGTTCTTCCGGGTTGTAGTCGTCTAATTGCAAACCTCTGGCTACCCTTTTTGGTCACCCAAAGTTTTTTTCCCCTAACCCGTATCGTTTAAAAAAAAAGAAAAAAAAAAAGAAAAGAGAAAAAAGGAAGAAGGAAAAACCACTGCTTTCCGCGTCAAATATCTTCCTTCTTTTTATCCTTCGATCCTCATTTTCACTTCTTTCCTATTTTTAATCTAACGTAAAACAATACGAAGATAAAAAATTAATCGCGAACAATCGGACTTATAGAGGAATGTATTATTTAAAAAAAAAAAAAGACAAAAGAAAGAAATAATTTCATCGAAACTCATTTTTTGTTTTTTTTTTTTATCTTATCGTTTACTCTTGACGATGATATAATTTGATTTAAGTTCCTTAATAAGAATTATATTAACGAGTTTCTATATAAGAACGATTCGATAAAAAGTATAATAACAACGAACAAAATTAATGGGGGAAAATAATTTAAGACAAATATTAGTGTTTCTGCTCAGTTACGACCTAGAGGCTTAAATTTTCATCTAATAAAATATCAGATCGCAATTATATTTAATATTAAAAGTATGTTAATAGGTATGTAATGTTTAAATGCATGCATATATGTTTAAAAAATCTAAGTGCATTAGAGTATTAAAATAATTATTAATTAATAGAAAAAAATGTGTATTGCAATTTAGAAGCACTGAGTATATGTTCGGAGCACCGTCCTCTTCGAAATCCATCGTTGAACTGAGTCATTGTCCTCTACCAAATTACTTTTATTAAATGTTGTTTATATGACTTTCCTATAACGTTGCGCATGTATATACCGATAATAATATACCTAATAAATAAAATTTCAAATTAAAACGTTCTGGATTCAAAAACATTTTTTATCATTTTTATGTAATTTAATAAATTTTTGATAATTCTCAGCTCGTTCTCAGCTCGGGTTTTTCTACAGCATCAGCATCGCGTAAATAATCTTATGGATTTACTTATCATCGAATTAAAGAAATAAAGAAAGAAAGAAAGATAGAAAGAAAAAAAAAAAAGAAAAGGAAATTTTTATCTCGCGGTAACAGAAGCCGAGAAATAGCATACTCGAGGCCTCGAATAATCCCATCCCTGATCAGGAAGCTTCGACTTACTCCTTTGGATTATCCCTAATAGCGCAACAAAGGGAAGAGGAATAGCAATGGGGATAGAAAGAGAGGAAGGGAGTGAAAAGGGATAAGAGGGGGAGGGGGAGGGGGGAGTTCGGTAAGAGGGCAGGAACCTTTGAGTTTGATCTAGATTCAATACCGGAAGTCCCACAACATGAATTCCATGGGACAGATCGTGTAAGACCCAGGACAAAGGCTCATATGGATTCTAGCGTTAAGAGAAAGAGAGAGAGAGAGAGAGAGAGAGAAAGAGAGAGAGAGAGAGAGATAGATGAGCAAATGGATGGAGAAGGCTAAGGTATTGTGTAACTCCTGGAGAATATAACGAAAGGGACGAAGAGGAGTAGGAGGAGGAAGAGGAAGAGAATGAGGCAAGAGAGAGAGAGAGAGAGAGAGAGAGAGAGAGAGAGAGAGAGAGAGAAAGGGGAATGGGGTTGGACAGTAAACACGTGCTATTAATCTCACGTAACCGTTGTGCGTTGCCGCGTGTATGTGCAGCTTAGATATCGCAGTATGAAGCAGTAGCAGCAGCAGCCTCTAACCAACCCCCGAAATCAGCCCTTCCATATTCGGAAGTGCAACCATCGGTGCGGTAGAGTACTTCGATTGAAGATAGATGCCTTACAACTCTTGTGTTATATAACCGATCGGACGTTCCTTGTTTTGTAGTACCCTTACCATAATCCTCCTTCTCCTCCACCCTCTTTTATTTTCTTTTTATTATCAATAATTTTGCTATGCTACCGGCTAACCGATTTACGCGTTCGCGAAATAATTTTGCGTACACGTGTGTGTGTGTGTGTGTATGTGTGTGTATCCTGTTGAGATATTAAATGAAATTGAAAAAGGCCGAGTAAAGAAAGGATAGGGGGAAGGGGGAGGGGGAGATAGGAGTCAGTCACAAATGGACGAATGAACGAACGAGATTTCGCGGTATGTTTTCTTTTTATTTGGCCCACATCATCGATGTTCCCCTTCTTCTTCTCTCATTGTGTATTTTCTATCTATCGAATGGGGAATCTATCTTTACTTTTAGCCGCAAAAAACTATTGCCGATTGAAACAAGTCCGTCCGACCTGTTCGTTGATACACGATTACTTTTATCTAACATACTATTACTATATATTTGTTTTTCGAGAGAATTGTTGTTGCCTTTTGATTTATCCACGATAGAATACCGTTTTCTATAAAGAGAACAAAAAATGAAGAAAAAAGAAAGAGAAAAAGAGAGAGAGAATGGAAAAGTAAAAGATATAAAAATCGTGGTCACGTAAAGGGGATATTTTAAAAATAAAATCGATAAATCGTTCAATTTTGGCTTTAACTCTTGAGACACGCAGTGCACCATAGGATATAGATAGTTACGAATTATGTGAAAAATATATTAAAAAAAAAAAAAAAAAGAAAAAAGAAAAGAATTGGAAAAGTAGAAACGAACTAACGATAATAGGAGAGAGAGAGAGAGAGAGAGAGAGAGAGAAAACATATGGTCCGATCGAATCTCTCGCGTGGCATTGCACGGTGACGGATGAAGTTAAAGCAACGAAAAAAGGTACGAAGAAATAAAATGACGAAAGCTAAAGGGGGAAGGGAGGAGGACTGGGGTGTGTGGAGAGTGCGTTTACGGTACGGCAAAGTGGAAGGAACTGCATAAAAGAGGGTAGGAGAGAATTGAGAAAAAAAAGAGAAAAAAAAGAAAGAAAGAGAGAGAAAGAGACTATGTAATTCTTCGATACCCATCGCACACGTACTTCGTTCCTACGGTCGTGCTTCGCTTTTGCGAGAGTATTTGCGCCTAGAATGGATGAGTATGGCACTGCTCTTTGCAATTCAATTTCAAACGACGATTTCGTGAAACCATCGTGGTAGTCACGATCGTTCAGCTAGGAGAGCCGATCATGATGGTGGTGTCACTCTACGCTAGTCGCAGTAAAGCCAAAGACGCCTTTAAAAAGAAAGAGTCTCATCTTCCTTTTGCTTCGGAAAGGAAAGGAAACTCTATCTGTATGTGTATTCACGATTCCCCGTATGTGTGTGTATATATATATATATATATGTGTGTATGAGCGTGCTTGCCTGCCTGCTTGACTGCGTGAGAAAGACAGAGAGAGAGAGAGAGAGATGAAAGACAGTGAGAGGAAAGAGCACGTCCTTTAAATGAAAAATGTTTCTCTGATGCAATTGCCGAGAGTGTAGTATAGTTTTTCTAACCCGATTACCCGCTTCCTAGGATATAGTCCAACGTCGAATCGAATCGTCCTGCGAATAGTGATTTTTTTTTACCTTTCCATTGCTGATATTGCACTTTTCTTACATTAGTTGGAAGCTAAATCCTTTTTTTTTCTTTTTTTTTTTCTTTTCTTTTCTTCTCTCATTCTTCTCTTATTGCCTTACTCATATTTATTACAAAAAAAAAAAAAAAAAGAAAAAGAAAATGAAAAAAATAACTAATAAAAGAAAAATGTAATACGAAAGAAACATTGTAATATCGCGATATTGTCGATTTCGGTGGTATCGAATTCTACTGAATTATTTTTTTCAATTCTGTCTCTCTTACGACGCGAACGAAATCGAAACTCCAATCTCTCTCGGCTGAAAGAAAAATAATTTTCCCCCTGGTGACAACACCACCACCACCACCACCACCACCACCACCACCACCATCACCATTGCTACTACTGCTACTATTGCTGCTGCTGCTGCTGTGCCGAAGATATGCGGGATATTTGTTCCGAGAAGATTGAATATATAAAACGTAAATGCTACCGGTGAGATCGAGCTTTATCTTACGAATCTAGTACGCGTGATACAAGCTGTCTACTCTGTTCAGACTTGTTCTTCTTGAAACGAACAAGACGAATAGATTTCAAAAGCTAGCGCGGTACTCTATGTCGCTACGAGGAATTTTCCAACAGAATTTGAACTATATATTTGACGATGTATTACGACGATGCAAGAATGAAGAAAGACAGATACGAAGAGTTGGAGACGAGAGAGAAAGACGAGAGAGAAAGAGAAAGAGAGAAAGAGAGAGACAGGGAATGAGAAATGGTGAAGAGAATGACATCCTTTGAACTTGGCTCCGACGAATGTGTACCCATTACAACACGACTAGGCTCGTTAGTAAAAGGCTTTTAAAGCTAAGCTTGTCGTCAGTAGTGTGTAGTCACGGAACACGTAGCTCGCCCTTATCGAACCAACATCGTTACCTCTTCAACCTTTCGACCCTTCTCTCTTTCACTCCCTTTCTCACTCCCTCTTTCTCTCTCTTTCTCTCTCTCTCTCTCTCTCTCTCTGTCATCTCTTCATTCTAACGAGTAGCTGAGTAGCAAAGAGATAAGGACGAATATGATAGTGCATCAAATTTTATACAACTATGTAAGAAAATGATTTGAGTATATCTTAAAGGGGATAATTATTTATATCCTCGATAGAGAATTTACGATAAATGTCACTGGGCGATTGATTACCTTTTGATCGTTATGTAATCGAATGTATATAGAACATTCATTCAATGGATTGATATTAAATTCATTGCATTAAGGAATTTCTTTCGTCAAGGAAAAAGAAATAATATAACGAATTATTTTGTTGATAATTAAAAAAAATGCAATTGTATTAAGCGAATGCATCGATGAATCTGTTAAAAGAATTTCAAAGATCATTGGGAATTTGGATACGTGATATTCTTCTATTTTTTATTGGTTAAATTAATGTAAAACTATTTTTCAGATTTTTTTGCTGTTGTATACGCTATTTTGAACACTCAACGAACACTGTCAAAATAAGCTTTCCGTTCAATTTCTTTAAATAATTCTACCTCCAATCTTAAGATACTTAATCCGAGATCCTGTTCCAATTTTCTAATAATATTACGCTTGTCAAGATTATAGAATATGTTAAGCCGAGCTTTTTCGACGAAATTGATTCTATTTTACTCTCACGATTATATCTTCTGATAATATCTCTTATCTCTGACTTGAATTTACCAAATTACCAATTTTCGAATAGGATATTCCTTTTTAATAATGGAAAATAATGACTTGTCTTATATCAAATGATTTATATTATTATATATATATATATATATAACTTCAGATATAAAAGAACCATTCGATTTTTTTAAATTATTTACGAAACCATTGTACGAAATAGAATGATCGAGGAGCATTCGCAAACACGAGATCGAGCTTAAAGTTCGATTTGCAGTTCGGATGAAATCCGATTGAATTAAAAGCTACATGTTAGGCTACCAGGAGTTAAGAAGGATTGCAAGGTTTCCTGTGAATAAAAAAATAAAGCCTGACGAAAGACACCAAACCATATATTACTGTGATACTTGTCCCAAAAAGTATAGTTTTCGATAATAAGTAATTAGGTAATAAAAGTAATTTTAACTTTACTTTTTTTGTGTGTAAAAATTCTGTTCAAATACTCCATTCGCGAATATGTCGAATATGAAACATTTAATGAAAATATAATTACATTGAAACTATTACAAAGTTGTTTCACAGGTATTTCATATTTCAAAATCTCAAGGCAGATTGATACACGCTCTCTCATCTTTATTAATTTAGTGTAAAATCAGGAAAGAGAGTTAATTATTCCTCATATCGAGTTCCAGGAAGGTATTACGAATTGATTAAACGCGCAACTAGAATTTGGTTAATCAAGCACGAATTATTATTCAGCTATTTAATTAATATATTAGCTTCTATTACAATTAAATTAGGAAACGATTTGATATAATATTAATATAAAATTTGTGGCTATTTATATTAATTAATTTATATATACCTATATATAATATATATATATATATATATAGAAAATGATATACGTTTGGTTACATTTTAGGTATATGATACGAGTACAAATTTACAAATACATATATACATATATGTATTTATCGATTAAAACCTGTCGACGATGATAGACCAGAGTTACAACAAGGGATTTTCAGGAAACATTCTAAAGCTACGTAAAGCTATATACATGATCGCACACGCGACCGCGAGATCGCATACCGTGGGACTGTGCGTGATAGATGATCCAGAGCTTTGGGATAATTGGCAGCATTATGAGCCGTTATCGGTTGGCATATAGGGTTAGACCAACGATAATATTGGCTAGAGTCTAGGCGTCCACTATACCGAGAATTACGATGCCTTTATGAAGCGTTAATGGTATTATCGCGGGTCTTCCTTTAGGAAAGCGTACGTACATCCTACGACTAAGCCATGAACTATATCTATGTCTTAAAGGTCCTTAATTAAAACTTATGTCCTTGGAGATTGTCTGACAATGATGTATGACGATGATTTCTACTACTATCTATCTATCTGTATAATTCTAACGTATTATTAACTTTAAACTGACATCATTATAATCCCGATTCATTATCCTGTCGAGTATACAACCCTCTCTGTTACAGACACACTTTATTCTATAATATCATCATTATCGAAATATAATTATTATACACATGATATAAGAAGAAAAATTACAAAGGAAAGTTGTTAAACTTTGAAATGATCGTGATGATAAGATCCCGTTAGTTTATTCGCGCAGCTACAGGTGACGAATTCAAAGATTAAATTCTAAACGATAGATAAAGGCTAACTCCTCTCTTTCTTACATCGATAAAGGCTAGGGAAAGGGTCTTCTTCTCTCTGTGCCGTTCGAAAATGTCTTGCAAACTGGCCAAATTCCTCGTTTCGTCGGCACCAAAGTATTGCCTCGTTCGCTACGTGTTCCGAATGCTTTCTCTCCTTTTCGTGAGCATCCAACGAAGGCATAGGGTGGGTGGGGGCCTGAGGGCGGGGGGATGGGTTGGCTTGGCTTGCTTGCTTCTCTTCGTATGAGCCAACAAGCCCCCCCCCTACCCCCACCCCAACCTTAGAAGGCGTTGTGCTGCTACTGCTTCTCCTGCTACCGATGCTTTGCACATTGGTATTCCTACTATTTCCAAGCTACCGATGGTGTCTACCAGAGAGCAATTTCGCCGTATTTTCGACCCCCATCTTCTTCTCCTTTCTCCTTTCACCTATCCCTTTCTATCTCTTTCCTTTCTCTTCCCCGCCCCCCACCGCTCGCCGTATCGATTGTATTCCTTATGCGATCATCGTTGCTTCTCCGGATATCACGTAGTTGTATATACGAATCACGATAAGACAAAAGGAGCGATTCGTTTGATCGTTATTTCGAGAACGTTTCGTTTCGTTTTAATAAAGAATATATTATTCAAATTATATAATATGTGTGCGTGTATGTGTGTGTGCACATGTATCGTGTTCGAAATTAACCAACGACTAGCTCGGCTTACAGTTTACATTAATTTTTTTTTTCTTACGATATTTTTATCGCATTATTACACTAGTATACACCTAAAAGCTCGTTTTTAAATATGATTTCTTAGAGTTAAGTCGACGTTTAATTTTCTATCCTTTCCTTAAAACGGTTATGAAGAATCTTCTCCATGATATTACTGCTTCTTGATTAATTGTATCCTCTTTCATCCTCTCATTTTCTACTCTTACTCTCTCTCTCTCTTCCTATTCGCGTATCTATCTATCCCCGTCTTTGCTTTAAGTTGCTATGTCGCTGTTTATTTCCCGTTGACATCCGCCGCAAGATAAGCCGATTTCTTATCTCGAACCCTAAGACGGCGTCGCATGGAGAATGAAAAAAAAAAAATAAAAAAGATAAAAAAGAAAAAAAAAAAGAAAAATGAAAAAAGAAAAAATAAGAGGAGAAGGATGGAGATAAGGGAGGAAAAGACGCGAAAGGGGTGCGGGTGGGGAGGGAAGGGGTGGGGGATATAACGCTATCCGAGAAGAGAGAGAGAGAGAGAGAGAGAGATGATGGAGGAAAAGAGAGATGAGCCTTTACCTTCTATGGCACGAAGCTTTGTAAGATATCGATGAAGTAGAGCGGAATAAGATGTTGGTTCGTTGGGGAAAAATCTTTTCTGTCTCTTCTTGAACGACGACGACGACGACGACGACGACGAAGACGACGAGTTTCCTTAGCTATGGTTTCTATCCCCGTTTTTTTTTCTCTCTCACTCACTCTCTCACTGTCTCTCTCTTTACTTCCTATTTCTTTTTCGAGTAAATTTAATGTAAGAACAAAATATATATAAAGAATTTCAAATCCTCGTTTAATCGAGAACCGAATCGAATGAACGAGAAGTTCGACCAAAATGAAATTAAGGAAGTAACGCAAGGAAAAAAAAAAGACAAAAAAAAGAAAAAAAAAGAAAGAAAGAAAGGATAAAATTAATTAAACTGCACCGAGAGAGTTAAATCGATTAAAATTCTCGATCGTCCAAGTGTATAAATTTATTCCGTTAATAGGGGGCGGGGAGGGGGGGGGGAAAGGTAAAATTGATTCCCGATGAAACGTTCGAATTTTACCGCGAACGTAATCGCGCGAGCGAGCTCGGGCATTAAACGTAATTCGCGATATAAAATTTGCATATTAATGATAGAGCCTCTCCTCTCTTCTCCTCTTCTCTCTTCTCCTCGTCGTATCATTTTGTCCATGGCGTTTACATCTCTCTCTCTCTCTCTCTCCGATCGTACCCACCGTGGTCGTTATTTTATTTATAATCGGCCGATATACTTATATATTAACAAACCTTCAATGAAAATTACAACTAATCTATAATACATGTTCAGAAATTTTAACTTATGCGAACGGAATCGATGTAAAAAAAAAGAAAAAGAAAAAAAAGAAATAGAGAGAGAAGATCATGGAACATGATTGGTCGGTAGTGAAGATTTCTCAACAATTTATCATGATACTATAGTATACTTGAAAACAAACAACTCTACCCTTTTTTTTTCGCGTCTTATTATCCCCGTTTACTTCTTTTTTATTTCTCTCTCTCTCTCTCTCTCTCTCTCTCTCTCTCTCTCTTCATTCTTTCCATTTTCTTTTCACGCCATGGTTAGCGTTGTAAACCCCTAAGTTGCCGCGCCTAAGCCGCGTAGATATTTGGTCGTTACATCCTTCGGGATCGTCTCATGAATTTTACATCGAGAAGACGAGCCATTATCAAATTCCGATAGACAATTGGAGCTCTCGAAGGGCGGTAGCCAAAGCAAGGCGGTGGTAAGAGGAGGGGGTAGGGGCAGGGGAAAGACGAAGTTGGAGTTGACTTTAGGGGTGGGTTGGGAAAGATCGCCATGAACTACGTGCCGCGTGCACGGATGCGTCCGTGCGAATTCAGGCATCACCACCTTTCTTCCTTTCTTCCTTCTTTTCTTTCTTTCTTTCTTTTCATTCATCTTTCTTTCCCCTGTTCTTTTCACTTTCTGCTCTATTTTGTCGACTTGTCTTATCATCCCTTACCTTGTGAGAGCTTTAAAGCCACTGAAGTCGATTCCTATATACCAATGTTAAAAATCAACTTTTGGTATACTCTTGGCAAAGCAAACCAACACGTTCCGGATCTGGTAATAATCGATACACTCTACTACGGTCTTTGACTAAACCATCACGTCGTACAACTCTTTCTGATAAAACTGGATGAATTTCTTTTCTTTTTTTTCGTCAGCTAATTTTTCTCAACCCTATTACTTTTCTTCTATAGGATTTTTATCTAATTGATATTGATCTTAACGTATTGCGTTACATCCTAAATTAATTTCTACTTTACTCTATGTTCAATTATAAACAATTTATAGAATAGAATTAAAATGACGTTATCACTCTTTCTATATATATATTTATAATAGATACTTGTAAAAAAATATTTTTCAATATGATATTTTTCCTCATATTTATTCTTACAACGTTTCAATATTAATTTTACATAATGGTGCATAGTACTCGCTCAGAATACAATTCCGATTCGTTAGATAAAGGATATATATCTATAGTTGAACGGGAACAACTATTTTCGTATTCATGAAAGCAACTTGAAAAACTCTCCATAAATTCGCACACTTCGAAGGGAGACAGAGGTATAGTTTACTGACTCAGTAGTTTTCTAACAAGATGTGTCGAAGAAACACAGTCTCGTTTCTGCTTTCCTTTTTAATGATGCTTTTTATTCGACGATACTTTTAGAGTTAAAGTACTTGCACTAAATTTTTAAGGGTGAACGTGTTATATTCGAATATTCTCTCTTACTCCCCTAAACCCCCTCCCCCTCCCTCCCTCCTCTCCCTCCCTTTCTCTCTCTCCCCTTTATCGTATTTTCGCAAATTCATGTCGACAATAAAATCATTTGCGTGAGATAACGTAGAAACCGTAGATCACTCGTGATTTATAGTCCACTCGTCCTACTTCGCACTAACCAGAGACGATGTATCCTTCGATGGTGACAACGTGATTTAATAAGGTATATCGTTGAATTAGCATTAAATTCGTTAAGCCGTTAATATTGCAAACGCGCACGTGACGCTTTTACGCATATGTACATCGAACATACGACATCTCCTATTCTCGCGCTTCGAAACATCATGGAACATATTCGAGAGATAAAACGTGAGCTTCCCGATAGAATAGACAAAAAGTAAAATATACAAATTAACTTTGGAGAATAACAGAGAGTGTTACCAATACAATTTCCATTTCAATATTCAAAATTTAATTAAATTCTACTTTACGTTGTATAACGCTAAAGTGAAATTTGTTCCGTCATTCGTTCTTTCGCGTGCGAAATAAACAAAACAACAAAATTTTCTACGTTGGTCGAATTTTTTTCTAACGAAACGAATTATTTTAGATATATATATGTATTGAAAAATAAGCGTTCCTTTGCAATCACTCATTTAATGCACTTATTCTGCACACTTTTCTTTATCATTTTCGCGAATAAAGTTGCCACGAATGTCCACTTCTAAACTTACCCTTTTACGTATAATTTTTTAAGTATGCTTACCGGTCAAATAAAGTTTACCAAAGAATCAACGCTGATAAAACTCAGCCAAGTTGTTTTTTTTTTTCTTTTTTGGACGCTCTTTTACTCGCCACTGACACAGTATTTATTTTCCTCTGCGAAATAGAGAGAGAAAGAGGAAGAGGAGAGAGAGGGTTGAGAGAGAGTAATGGAAACACATAATTAAGAAAAGGATTCTTTCAGCTGCTATTTAACAAAAAATACAAGCCCGCTCTAATTCCGTCATTTTATTATAGACTCGGGGAAATCTAATTAACACAGTCTAACGAAACTTTTTGTATTTTATTTTTTCTCTAACTAATTTTGTATTTAAAAAATTTTCGTCCCCGAGACACACGAGTAAAAAATCGCTACAGTTATTATTTTTTTTTCTTCTTTTTTTTCTTCGATTGGTCGAAAAATGTTCATTTTTCTTTTGGTTTTCTTCTCAATGTCTAGTAAACACAAAACTTATAAACTGATATCGTTTCTTGGCAAATAAGCGTACCAGAAAGTGTTACCTTTGGACGTTCTATTTAAATCAGTTTCAACGTTGGAAATTATTAACGAGATGCTGTCGTCGTTGCCGAGAGAAGACGAAAGGAAGAAAACGACGTTAGACAAACTTTTATTAAAGTATGACAATTAGAAGAGAGAGAGAAGGCACTTTTAATCGTTAAAAAGTAATTGAAAGGAAAAAAAAAGAAAGAGAACACATTAAGTTATTTATATTATTAAATATTTAATCGTTGTGGCTATTACTACGAAATAATTCATAAATATTTGAGAAGAAATATAGACATAAATTATATTTTTACCAAATCGATATGAAAACGAGGCTATTAAAATGATTAGTTTAAATGTGCCCGTTACAAATCATCTGACTGATAATTGCACCGAAGTTAGATAAAAACTGATATAAACTTTGTTCACGAACATTTAGGTCAAAATGATAGTCAATAGAGACAGAGAAAAAAACGATAATGATTATGATAAATATCGATTAATATATTCTACTAAATGACCATATTGCTATAATAATTATACAAATTCTAACAAATTATTGTGAGAGTAAAAGATTATTAAGTTTTTGATTAAAATAAAATAATGACGACAAATATTGTGAAGTATAAAAAAGAAAAGATGGATAAGAAGGATAACGACATTTATTCAAATATATACGTGTGTGTGTGTGTGTGTGTGTGCGTGTCAGAAAATGTCTTTGGTCGGGCAAATTTTGGCAGAGGGTTTATCGAGGGTTGCTTACACAGAAACGTGTGCGTGGGTGTGCAGTTTAGAGGTCGATAAGCGAAGTCTCCTTATTTAGATGTGTGCTTGTAGGATACGATAGTGTACGCTTAAGGACGAGGAAAAGGATGAAGGGATAAGGGACAGAGAAAGAAGAGAGCGACGACCTTAGTCAGACGACGGCCGTATAGTAACATACGGCCAACTCGTACATTTTCACACATATTGAGGCAAGTATATTTTAGCCGAATCGAGTCTCTCTCTCTCTTTCTCTCTCTCTTTCTCTCTCTCTCTTTCTCTCTCTCTATTTTTCTCTTTCTCTTTCTGTCTATCTCAGTGTGTGTGGGGCTGGCTGTCTTCCTCTTTCTCCACGTCTGGCTAGCCTGGAAACCTTCCAACTAGCACGAAAAACTAAAACGATTCGCAAAGTCGGCAGAAATATGGCTACCGTATAGCTAACGGACCCGTACATCAAATATTACTACGAGATCGTACCCCTTCGTTCGTTTTATATCGGTGTGTGTACACATATCTCTATGTGTATGTATTTGTACGATGTATCCCGCAATACTCACGCGACTTGAGGATAGACACGTAAAGAGCGTACAGCTTTCTACCGAACTGCTGCTGTTGCTGTTGCTGTTGCTGCTGCTATCGATGTCCCTTTCGAACGTTTTTCTTTTTTTTTTCCGTTTCACGATCAGAACGTTTAAAGTATGACTCGATCGAGATGTCTTATTTCTTTTTTCTTTTTGTCATTGCACTTGTTTTTTTCAGACTCTATTAAGAAATTTTAGGTTAAATATTGAATAATATAAATTGTAAATCATAAATAAATTTTATACATTAGATAGTTAATTATAAGTAGCAATATAGGGGTAAGAAGAAATCTAAATTACGATGTTAAAACTATTTTAGAATAATTGTAATTTAAAGGGTCAAGCACAAGCGTATGTACGTTGAATCTTTTGATCAACGTGAAAATGAACGTTCCATTATTGGCCTGAAACAATGGATAGGCTTTGAAAACTACACATTGAACAATGACATAGGTTTCGATCAAAGAATAGTTATTTGATACATGACGGCATAATGCCACGGGGATGTGCATACACATCAAGGTAGTTTAATTTGAAATACAATCGTCATGCGATTTCCGTAATTTGAATGTATATCCATAATCCTTTGCATGTACGTCCTTCAATTAATAACTAAAATACCAATCATTGGTTTACTATCTTGTTAAGCAGACGATAAATACAAAAAATAAAAATAATAAAAAAAGTCAGCGTCGTTAAAAGAAAACGAAATCTGATATAATAACCGTGAGGGGCCTAACTTTACGACTTCTTTTTTTTATGATAAAAATCTCGGACACATATATCTCCTCGCATTAAGACTGATTCGGTGTTGTCGAAGTTGGAAAAAAGACAGTGGAGGTTTCTCCCATGGGAAATTCGCAAAAGATCCTCTGTTGAGGAGATGGTCGGTGTGCACTTCCTAAATCCACTCGTTTAATTCTCACCGGATAGCTAGCAAACGTAGCTTGCACTTCACGAGAATCATCATAGAACCCGTCGCCCGGTGTTTCTACAAATGTACGATATAACGTTACAAAGGCGGAACATTATATCATGGTTTGTAACGTGACGTGCATTTCAAAGCGAAATGCGGAGAACCGAGTTTCATTTTTCCGTCGAGCGTCGATCGAAATCCCTTTATTCAGACATTCTAGGACGTCCTAAAGACAGGATGTCTGAACGATGACAACACGCGACGTCCTATTAATTTTTCATTTCCGTTACGAATCACGTTTGATGGATTTGCGGCTATAACATCATAGCGATGCTTTGATTAAACGAAACCAGTTGGGAATACAAAAAGATACCAGAGGTATCTTTCATGTGTAAAAGTCAACGTGTGCAAAGAACGTTCAAACTGGATAATAAATTATAAAAGATTCGCATGGATCTATAAAAACCTGATGTGTCTTATACGTTTTGTAAGTCTTGCCGTGACACGATGTAAAAGCTTGTAAAAGGTCCTGAGAGGAATAGAAATGGAGGGACAGAGAGAGAGAGAGAGAGAGAGAGAGAGAGAAAAAGAGAAAAAAAGAGAAAAAAAAAAAAGAAAATTAAGTCGATCGAACATAATCCAATGCAAGCTACTAAAATATCATGTACGAGTTCTTCTTTCATTGGACGTGTTAGTTTGCCCTTTTTCCCTGTGACAATCTTGTCATGCAATTTAAAAGACCCATCGGTAAAATCTGTGTGCTACGTGTGTACTATATTACTGACGAGGGTCGAATTCACCTTCTGCTCCGTTTATTTTCATGCGGCGTATTTGTTCCATATATAAATTACGATAAACGACTATATATTCAAGCATCGTACGCTCCATATATGAATTATGTTTTCACCTTCGTTATTCGTTAAGTTACGCGATATGAAATCATTAAAAAAATAAAAAAAAAAAAAAAAGAAAGAATGTTAACGATAATACGTTCGAACGTGAACATTAAGCGGAGGAAGCGTTTTAAAAAAAATCAAATAAATAATACGTTAAATAATTTCAATATTCAAATTGAACTCTTGGACCGTGTGATTATCGTTAAACGAATTATCTAAATGTTTTTTTTCCTTTTTTAACGAGAACTTTAAAAAAGAAAAAATTAAAAAAAAAATAAAAGAAAATTCGTTCGTATTCCAGGTACTTCGGAATACAAAGACTCTGGAAGGAATGGTTTGGACAAGCTAATTCGTCTAGTTAATCGCGTCATCGATCGGCAAGATCAGGACAGGCTCGATTGTGCTCAACGATCGGTTGGTTGGTTCGCTGTCCGAAAAAGTACTCGAATCCGTTTGGTCGTTCTCTCCACGACTACTATCCTTGGCAGTTCTCCAGGACGAGGCATGAAGGGCTGTCGAAACGTAGGATTATCGTCACGCTATACTGAGGAGATATCGTCGATGTCGCCTATTTCTTCTTCCCTTTTTTTCAAACTATTATCGTGACACACGCGCTTTATCGATCCTCTTTTATAAATACTCATATACATATATATATATATATATATATATACGTATATGCATGCATACAGGTGTAAACATCGATTCAACAATTTTCTTGTCGTCATATCAACCCATCAAATTCATTTGAACTCGATCAAGGAAGATTTCAATTTCGAATAGAGAACGTAGATACTCTGTAGTGCATTTTACCTGTTGCACGGAATAAACCATCCCGAGTCGTAGTTAAAATCAGAATCTCAATAGTAAGGAGAAATTATACGAGGCATGTGGATTTTCTTTGATAAAACACAAGTGACCCTTAAAACCTGTGTCCACGGAAGCAAGAACGAACGAAATTATATTATTAAAGCGCACAAAGGATCACAGAATCCGGTCTTGGCATTTACTCGGAAAGGGTAGTTACGTTTTTACAAATGCAAACCAGAATGAGGATACAAAGGATAGAAGCCGAGCTATTAAGCTGTCTTGTTTGAAATAAAAATTGAGAATGTTTAACAAAGAAAACGTGTGTCGATTGTATAGAAATGAGACATTAATTTCTTTTTATATATTTTTCTTTTACTTTTTAATTCTTTTATTATAGACAAACGTCGTAACAGTTCATTGTTATATTCATGTTATTTCCTGTCTTTCTACATTTTATGAACATACGCGATACACACAAACGGATCAACGTAGGAATACATCAACGGATTTATTTGTTTTCCTTGTTAGTTTAATATATCGTATCACAACGATAGTTACATGTAAAAAAGTGGAAATGAAATTGGAAAAAGCTACGTAGAGACAGAAATAATTATCGACTTAACATGCAATTTATGATCTATGAAAAGGTAAAAATGAATGTTCGATGAAGTTCGATCTGATATTTCTTTGATAATTCATAATAATAGGATTGCTAGGGAAGATAATAAAATTCATATCAAAATTGAAATCAAGATCATTTTCATTTATTCATCTGTAATAAAACGCCCGTATTTGAATATCATGCTTGACATAGAATTTTAAACCGTACGTAACTCGTATCAACGCGATTTATTAATTGAAAGATCGAACTAATGAACATTTTATTGTGACTTTTTTTTTTCATTGCAACGACACGTCTTTAATTAACCGAAAGAATTTTTATTTTTTATTTTTTTGCTAGATACACGTTATCCAATAATGATGTGTGTGAATTGAATATTTGATAGATGCGAATAAATTGACGTATGCAAATCGGTAAACGAGCACGGAAAAATTATCGGAATATTAATAATATTCGTCTTCAAATAGTGCAATTAATTGACAAGCTGGCTGACATTCACTAAATTCTAGATAATAAAAGGTGAAGATACTATATATGAGTTACAAAAAAAAAAAATAGAATAGAAATAAATAAAAATGAATCATGAATTTAATAATAACAACAACAAAAAACAGCTAAAGCATATAATAAATCATTTTATAAAAAAATATTTATAATAAATACAAATCTATATTAATTTAATTCACTACCAAATAGTTGATGAATTACGAACCCGCGTCAGA
Organism: Polistes canadensis; assembly: GCF_001313835.1. Taxonomy (NCBI): domain Eukaryota; kingdom Metazoa; phylum Arthropoda; class Insecta; order Hymenoptera; family Vespidae; genus Polistes; species Polistes canadensis. The sequence goes on from NW_014569914.1 coordinate 38,630, forward strand.
CGTAATGAATGCTTTCTACGTTAGAAATAAAAAATTCATTCTGAACAGATGTTAAGGGAAAAGTGTTTCTTCCTACCCTAGAAGAAAAAAAAATTTCGACGTCGTTGAATTAAAAATGGAAAACACAGCGAAAAAAAAGAAAAAAAAAGAAAGTGTCTCGAGCAGCTTCATGAATCTTGTTTATAACTCTCCTAAATTAACGATGAATTATATATTCCCCTATAGAAAATTAAAATTTATTTCCGTTGAAAATGATTTAGTCCTTTTACCTCGAGTATCGCAAATTAACACGGAAACGATCGGTACGCGAAACGATTCCGGTGAAAATTGAAACGGCCGTGTTAATGCGAAACGTACCAAGATTTCGGCGTGTTATCGGAAAATTGAATTATACGGATGCATCTGTAAGAGAAAGAGAAATAGCGACAGAGAAAAAAAAACAAAAAAAAAAAACAAAAAAAAAAAAGAGAAATAGAAACAGAGTGGATGATGGTATCAATGGAGAAACGAGAAACGCGAAACGAGAGAGAGAGAAAGAGAGAAAGAGAGAAAATTCCCAGGTGGAAAATAGTAGTAGGAACTAATTTTCCGCCTATTCTATTCGTCGAAAAGCACCCAGATGATATGGGCAATTCAACGCATTTGTTCCTAGATTTGAAAGATTTTAAATATGATTCTCGATCGACGCTTTCAAACATTTGGATTTTCGTGTTTTCAATCATACCTTTTTGAGAGAGGAGTTTTGAAATATATGGTGAAAGGAACGGTTGTAAACAGAAGGTAGAAGGGTGGTTTGCGGCCACGTGTAAAAAAGAGAAATGGGAAGAGAGAGAGAAATAGAGAGAGGGAGAGGGACGGAGAGAGTGAAAGAGAAATAGAGAAAGAAGATTAATGCAAAAATTGGATTGGATCCAAACGTTGCGAGCTGGTCAAGATTGGTCCAGTTTCGATTGAACGTAACAAAAATCGATGAATTGACCGAGCTATTCGATTATATTATTCCTCGACAGTTATGCGATGATACAGCAGACGCTTATTTGAATTTTTATGGGCTCGCTCGTATAGTGACGGGAAAATAAAATCAAATCGAATGATCCTAACGCTATGTTCCGTTATTGTACGAGAGAGCCTAGGTAAAGATCTCATTCGGTATAGTTGAAGAAATTTCTTTGAATCGATATCGCGAAATCGAGAAACGCGAATTTATTGGAGAGCCCGTCGGAAAATTTATTGGGCTACGAATCGTATGAGGAGAACCGATAAATCAGGATCTACCAACCTACGGGAAAGCATCTCGAGCGTGGTAATTTAGATTTATTTTAGGTATATCGTAATCGGCTTTGCAATTCGCATAAGGAAATATGAATTTTCAATTATGATATTTTTATCCCGTAAAGGAAGGATTTTTCTTCTTTTCCTTTCTTTTTTTTTTTTTCATTTTTTCTTTTCGAAAGAGATTGAAAACGTAAGGATATTTTCGATTATATATGTATAATTTAATTTACAAGCGGAAATTGTAATATATATTATGAATTATATCTTTAAATTTTTGTATCATTTTTCTTTGTCTTTTTACATTCAATCGAATGATCATAGATATTTTTAACTTTTAGATAAAAAATTGTCATTTTCTCTTTCTCAAAAAGAAAAGAAAAAAAAAGAAAAAAAAAAGAAAGAAAATAAGAAATAAAAGAAATTAACTATAATATATTAATCTTTTGAGAAAATTCATCTTGATGTAATACCTATTCTTGAAACGATGACAGGAAACGTCACGATAGGTGCATAGTTAATGCTCGAAAAGAGATAGAACGGTAAAACGAGCTGTAATGCAAGCGTGTGTAAACGTTCCGACTTCAAGACTTAACTGAAAACGTATTATAGTCGAGTGCCTTCATGGTGGGAGCTTAACTCGGCTTAAAGAGAACCGAGGTGGCTCGCGATGTGTTGAATCGGCCACGAAAACGTTTAATAAGCTTACGTTTTTAAGATCGGTGTTTTACCGTTGAAAACTAAGCTACTACATGGTGAAGAATTTCAACGAAGGATGAAATCGTAAGTTTTAACGTTAAATTATGTAAATAGAAAGATTCCAACAGACTATTACTATGAGATTTATTAAAATTCAATTAGTTGAAAAATCGATAAAAAAAAGTTTCATCTCATTAAAAACTTATATATAAAATTATGATTTAATTATCGGTGAGAGAAAGAAAAAAAAGAAACTGTTAACAACAATGAGAAAAAAAAGACTCTGATGCGAGAGATAGAGGCATGATTAATTCATCCTAATTTCCTTTCAATTCTCTGAATCGATCGTAAAAACGATAAAACAAAAAAGATTAAGTAAAATAAAATAAAATAAAATAAAAAGGGAAAGAATCCGAAGAGAAGAGTTGGTTTTACGATATCGTTTCGTTCTCTTCGTAGACGGAATTCAGGAAAAAATCACATGATCCTGTTCGAAAGGTATTAGCCAAGATCCCTATTGTCTACTTTTTTCCATTTCTTAACATTTTCGTACATTTCTGAGCTTAGTCATTGTACTTAGTTAGCAGTAGTGGTTACTCGCCTCGAACCTTTCCGAAGCTTCCGCAATATTCCTTTGCATTAGCTGGGTACGAATGGACATAGGAATATTTGGGAATAATTTTCGTGGAGGATATCGAGTCGTAAAGATAGCCAAGAGCTGCATAAGCCTTGCTTGAAACGTGCACCAGAATAATCTTACTGGAGAGTGCTTGTGTTTAAACCTCGAACCACCGACCCATGTTTAACCGTACTTCATCCACAATCTAGAACGATTTTCTCTCTCTCTCTCTCTCTCTCTCTCTCATTCTCTCTTTCTCTTACTCTTACTCTTCCTCTCTTATCATCCCTTTAACCTCGATTTACTCTCTTTCTATTTCTACCACTACCCGCTCTCTTCATTATATATGCAAGAATCTAGTTCGTTCGTCAATTATTATATTTTCCAGATCTTTGACGAATCCTATTTTAATTACTTTTTTATTAAATTCAAAATATATATGATTTATTTTTTCATTCGAACGTAGAAAGCAGGTTGTGTTCGAACTTAGATATTATATATTTAAGTTACATGCCATATTATCAACGTTAGTTTCCGCTAATTATCGAACAACGTGAGTAAATTATTAACGTGATTTTTCATTGTTTATGATAATCTCTCTCCCGAGAGAGAGAAAGAGAGAGAGAGAGAGAGAGAGAAGATCATATTGATTATTACTTAGTGTATGCGAGAATTAATTAACCTACCGATATAATTGTTACGTAATTCTACTTAAATATAGTATTTTATCGATTATTTTCTATCCGTAAAATTGGTTCGCCCTCATTTTGTTCATTAAGATATTTTTTGTGAATTCACATAAAATACCAAGGATTTCTTTTCAATGCCCGGAAATATTCCTTTTTCATTCGAGTACACTTTTCTTGTTTTTTTTTTTTTYTTTTTTTTTTTTTCACGACGACGACGTAATCGAAATTAAAAAAGGTTATTAAAAAATAATTTCTAAGTTTTCCGTCGTTTCTTCGTACGCGTTCATTAAGTAAAAGTTGAAACAAGTTAGAATAACGATACGACATTACAAATTAATTGTAGCATTAGCGAGAAAGGAAGGATTTTGTATTGAAATCCGCGACATCGAACCATATCAATTACGTGTTGCGATCGTCGATACGGATAGTTGAGCTCTCTTCTGTTATTCGGTAGAAATAACTTTGGCTCAATGCTAATCGGATATTCTCAACAACCATACTAATTTCCGTTCGATCTCCATTGGCAATGATCTCTTTTACTCTTTCTCTCTCTCTCTCTATCTCTCTCTCTGTTTCTCTCTTTTTCTTTCTCTCGAATATCGTTGACTTCCTTCGAATTTAATTAAAATCTTTTTTCACGATTTGATTTTTACGTGATTGGGAAGATTCGTAAAAATATATCTATACGAACCTATCGAACTTTCCATTTATATATCATCGTAAAGCAAAAATAAAATGTTGAAAGAATAATGGAAAAAATCATTTAGAGTTGTTAGCATTTTAATCGTCGGCCCATCGTAGAATACTATTTCCAGCTACGAAAGTAGCCCACATGAAAAAGTTAACACACTTGGGACCGCTTTTATCGGAATTATTTTCGCTCGTTTGGAACTCCGTTCATAGGAATTGCGAATAAAATGTATAAACTAGATATAAAGGTAAGTACTTTTCTCGAGATTCTTACGGTATTCACAAAAGATCGTTCAAAGATTATCATATGACATCAACGGCGAGAAATTACTATTAAAAATGAAGTTAACTGGAATGCGAAATAATGTTCGTGAAATAACTCGAGAAATCCCGGTAAACGAGAATACCGAGGAGAGTCGAAAAATTGTTAGGAAATCAAGTTAATTCATTTATCTCGTGATAGAAAAGAACACAATGATTCGTATAATATTTTTTACTAACGAGTCAATTTATGCTTATTACATCGAAATGTTGGTTAATCACGACGTTAGAAAATTATATTCAAACGAAATTTCATTCAACGATAAAGTACTTGAATTTACGTTATATTCCTTACAGTTATTCGAATATATAATATAAAAGATAAAATAAAAAACGTTCTCTTAGGAAGGAAAAAGAAGTACTAGCAGCAGTAGAAGACGAAGAAGAAGAAGAAAAAAAATAAAGGAGACACACAAACATATAATGTCCGGTCCTTTTCTATCGTCATTAGGAGCTAGCACGTAACTTTCTTTGAAGAGAGATCCTTCAACATACGTCTTCAGTAAATATACACATACATATATATAGGAATGTGTTGACATAGCCTTAAAAGCGAGAACCAGTAGAAACTTGACGTCGTTTTCTCGCGCGATGATCTCGTAAACGACGAGCTTTGTCTTGAAAATTTTTCGCTTACGTCTAGTTATTCGTGTCGGCCATTGACCAACCTCGAGAATGAGACCGACCAACTGCACGGACAAAGCTAACCACCATTTTTCTCTTCAACTATGCGAAAAACTCGACCCTTTTCCCTCTTTCTCTCACTCGAAACGTCCCTTTCCATTCTTATCTCGAGCTTTTCTTTTCTTTCCATTTTCTTTTCGCTCCAATTCCCGTTTCATTCTTTTCGAGTTTTCTTTATTTTCGGTAATTTTAATTATATGCACCACCCACCGAGATTTTCCGAATGGCTAAGCATCGTGTTTCGTTGGGCGAATTAATAATTCGCATGGCTAACGAGGCCGTGTTCATAAAATGCGACAGCATGCGCCAAGTGCTCGCTTATCATCGCTTTTTCCAAATGCTTCTTCTCTAAATTTAAATAGAATGACGAAATATATGCATATATATATATACATATAAACATGTTACATAAAAATATATATATTATAACAAGCACGTTATAATAACGAGCATAAAAATAAAAACAAAAAAACGATAAGTTATGTGCAATATGATTCAAAATCATATAAAATAAAAATCATTTTTTACGAATATAGAATATGTATTTATCATATGTAAATATTTGAATTTATATATATATATATATATATTTGTTATAGAATTTTAAATAATTATATTTAATTTTTAACGTATCGACATGTGTGTGCCTTCAGAAATGCATTTATTTTAAAAAGTATTCATTTAAGGTGTTCAAATAGAAAAAATCCCAAAGGATTGTTGTTAAATCAAACGATGATCACCTGTAACAAGAAGAAAACTATATTAATCATACAATCAGGTGATACAATAGCCTGATATATAAATCGTCCAATTCACAGATGCACTTTTTTCAATTGAATTCTCTATGTATTTTTAATAAATCTTTACTTAACCGTTGCAATAAAATAAATTTTAAACGCGTGAATTTACATTTACATAAAATATATTAAAATAAAGGAAATAGGAAAAGTACAAATATTAAGTTACTAAAAACAAATAATATTCATTAATTATTATGAAATACTTTTAAACTACATTATATAGAAAAACAAAATTACAAATTTAATAAAATACGATTACTGTGAAAAATTTTAAAAATGAAACAAGAAAAGAGAAATTATTGTAATATTTACCGAACGTTATTTATAAGCTTCAAAATTTGATATTACAAAAATTTTAATATTTCTGACTCTAATTAAACACATATGCATCTTTTCGACGATTTTGACGGGCACAAATTTGGTGTCCTGAGGAGATGGAATGTTCTGTCATCTCCAATTAAAACTACAAATTAATGACGAGCAAAAAAGTAATATAATAAAATATGACTAGAGAGCTATTCTCGAAAAGTTCGAACTTGCTGTTGAACTTTTGAAAATAACTCAATAGTTTATGTAGTTGCCCACTTGATACCACAAATTTGTGGGGGCCTCTTCGGCAATTAGCCTCTTCGGCATTTAGCCACTTCTTTGTTCATTCCCTGAAAACTGCATTGGACATTTTCTACGTACGAACAAGATAAAATCTTTCATATTACTTTTGCAAATTAATTCGTATTTTTTTATGATTTTAATTCTCAATTATTAAAAAATTAATTTACATTCTCTGTTCATTATTACAACTCGTGAACGATCAATGAACTTAGAGTTCATTAACATATACACGAGCACAATTAAACGAATGTCCAAGCAGATAATTTATCGATGACCTAATAGCACGTCGCACTTTTAATATCAAGTAATAAAATAGAATTGAAATAAATAATGCAATAAATGTTATGCATTTTCTTGCAATATTTTTATTCAATTTATTTTTTATACTGAATTATATCAAATATTTCAAAGACTAAATCGCGATAGTACGAAGTGCTAGTTATAATCCTTAAAACTAAGTATCAAATGGATCAAAGTATTTGCGAATTTGTTCGACTCTATCTCGTTCGAGATAGAATCGAAATAGAAATGAATCTTACAAATCGTTGCAAATTCCTTTGAATCTCATGATACATAATAAATATTACAGAAGAGTCACAAAATAAATTAACAAAGCAAGCATAATAGAGATATAATTTTGTAACAATTTTGTATAAACCAGGAGGCGTAATTTCCACTCCGGAGTGGAAGCAAACATCGTGCCTTTCCTGGATTCTACCTACTTAAAATTACAGTTTTCACATTCGCTCAAAAAAGTATACTACTTGCCTGCCAATTACCCATATTTAAAAAGATCAAACACACATACATACCCACCCACTCACTCCACGATTCTCTCACATACCACCAGGGTGCAAAAGCCTAAATTAGAGAGCATGCCCCGGGGCACCTCCGACACCCTAGTTCAACCACGTTCTAAACTTATATTCTATAAGGTTACGTACCAAATGCTGTAATCGTCTGCCAAGGCTAATGATTATTGCAATGATGACTAAATCAAAAATACTGGTACATACTAGTATATATCAGCATACTAGTATAATATAAGTATTGTCAAATTTCCACAAGTATATGTGGAGGACTCTACTATTCAAAAAACGATTTTATTACGAAAAAAAAAAAATTAGAAAAATTGAATATAATTAAATAGAAGCATACAACCATGTGTAATTTTGATATCACACCTAACTCTACGTGTGTTATACTAAGTGTGTAATACTCTAAGTATTAAATAATGCATTAATAAAAAATTATCACGAAACGATGTACAGTACACACTACCTAATACGCACATACAGGTGTAAAGTACATCGTGCAATCAGTAGCACAATGACAGCCGCCAATAGGGGAAAAACTTAAAATTAAACCTATACTAACTGTTTCTCACCCATACGAGTAGCACCTGGGCACACGTATAGATGAGAACGCAGAAAATATTGGGGGGAGAAACGAGAGATTAATATATTAGAAGCTGAAAATCCTGATCTAAAAAATATGATTTAAAACACATATATACATAATACATAACACATAAATACATTTTTATAAAAATTCATCTAAGCGACTAAGGACTCTACAATTTATTTAATAAATAATAACTTTTAATATCTTTTCATATCTTTTAACATATATCAAAACCTCGGACGACTCCTTTCATTAAGTTGGCTGTTCTAATAAAAGAACTGGGCTTTAAGCCACCACTTAATTGCTAGAATCTATCCGTCGCGAATGTGTTTGTCTTCTTGCTCATTTATTTATAATATCGAAGTATCAATATATCGAAATGAATCGCGATTAGATAAACTAAGTACGAAGCAATGCATGTAAGACATTTAATACATGCTTTTCTGGACAAAAACGAGTAAATTAATGCTCGATTTCACCACTACTAACCACGAACAAAACACGTAATAAAAAAGAAAGTGCATTAATTAATTGCTTTATTAATTAAACGAATATAACCGATGAGACAAGAAAACCTATCCTGAACTAATAAAATGTACAATACAACATACAATAAAATATACAATTTTCATGAGTAACTCCCAGAAAGGAATTACTCATGTGCTCGTCAATAATTTATTTAAATAATTACAACCAGTAACTCGTGCCGATTAGGACCTTTCATCCTCGACATGATTGAGCACTGGAGGGACTTTAAATTTTTGTACTCACTCCGTAAGAAGTTCTACGATGGCTCCAAAACACTCCTACTTTGCAGCAAGTATTGAAGAATTTCTATCGAAGATCCATCGAAGATCCATCGATGATCCATCGATGATCCATCGAAGAATTCATCCCACATCTTTGAAAAGGATGAAAATCCATCGTCTTATCTGTAACATAAAATAGAACAAAATGATAAGTTATATGTAATATGATCCAAAATCATATCAAACAAAAACGAATAAAATGTTAATAAAAATGAATACTTACAATGCATTCCAATGGGATGAAGCTCAGTGGCACCATGGTGATGCATTTCGCGTGAATCTAATAACGCGTTATGAACGAAAATAAGAAACTATAGATGAGTTTCTTATCGCGGAACCGAAATTAAATTATACGGCGAACAACACTGACTCTAATTCGCGTTTGATTTTAATTTATTTTACGCCCGTTCACTGACTCTACAACTAATTCAAAGACTGCTTTGCACACAGTCTATTGAAACAAACAAATTTCACACTTTATTTTCATCCCGAAACGCGTTAAATTTATAATCTTCATTGATGCACTGACTCTAATACGCGAACAGTCTAAAAAAAAAAGATAAAAATATAACTTTACTCGAACAAAATCTAATGCAATTACACTGCATTGGTCGCAGTTAATTAAATATATAAACTTCAAAAATAGTTCGCGAACGCGACGGAATTGAAATTAACGAACGGAAGTGCTTCTAGTCCGTGATTTTAATTATATTTAAACGATCAAACACTCCCGTATATTGCTACGCGCACGAACACTTGCAACACTTCACAAACACAATTCACAAACACTTCCAACGCTGCAATATTCCCATGATGATCTGAAACAGAAATAAAAACAAAATTATGAATATCATTGTTGTAAGAAAAAATTATTACAATTATTGAGAAAGTGTTTAATATAAAAATTGACTTACGTTTATTCTTCAGTGATGAATGCAGGATGGGTTTCCTACCCTTAGGATGACGATGAGCACACGTTTAAAACGAATAAATAAAAGAAACTCACGGAGTTTCTTTACCCGAGCAAACGAAATTTTAACATGCGACGATCAACACTGATTCTACTTTCCGACTTTTTTATATTTTATTTTATCGATGCAATGATTACTTCATTGCCTACGCGCTCGATTGCAATGATGTTCTGAAACAGAAAAAGAAAAAGAACAATTAATATCATCGTCGTAATAAAAAACCATTGAAGTTATTATAGATATTTTGTATATAAAAATAAACTTACTTTTAGTCTTCATTGATGACTGCAGGATGGGTTTCCTACCCTTAGGATGACGATGAATAAAATAAGATAAAAGAAAAAAATCTGTAAAGAAGCTGAAACATACTAAAGATTATATTATAATACAATATTCCCTGTGAATCATTTCTGAAGGCATAGCACACTTTAAAAGATATTCTATCATATTGAATCAATGTAAGATATAAAATGTTGTCTAATCAGCGCAGTTGTCGAATGTTTTAATTAGATAATACGTTAGAAATAAAATTAATTAATAGTTTAATATGTTATACGTTCGCGTTAGATCTTAACTCGGTGAAGGACGGGAGGGGAATGAGATACGTTACTGTCTATCCTTCGTCAAACGTTCGGCTGTTTACGTTTTGTTTCGGCTGTTTTTCTTCTGTTTTCACCTCGAGGAAGTCCTACAAATATACATACACATTCATAATTGCCTGTACGTTGAATTTTTTGTTTTCTTATTCTCTCTCTCTCTCTCTCTCTCTCTCTCTCTCTCTCTCTCTCTCTCTCTCTCCTCTCTCTCTCTCTCTCTCTATACATTTCTATATAGCTTAAAAAAAGAATAANTCTCTCTCTCTCTCTCTCTCTCTCTCTCTCTCTCTCTCTCTCTCTCTCTCTCTCTCTACTTTCGTTCTCACTCTTTCTATACATTTCTATATAGCTTAAAAAAAGAATAAAGCTTACCTCGATAAATATGAAGATAAAAAAGAGTAAACACAATAGTTAGACTGAGTATTATATTTATTCCTGCTGGACTCTCTAATGCTCGAAACCTAAGAGAAGTAAAAAATAAAATTACATTAGTATAATATAAAGAAAATCAAATACATGATTGTATGTGTACGAGCTACTTATACTTATGTATATATACCTGTATGTGTTTGTAGGTTATAAAAATTGAATTTCATACGAAATACGATCTTTGAAGACATTATTATAAAAAATAATTAATTAGAGCATTATTAGAGATGGTAGTAAGTATCGATACTATACAAAAAAGCTGGAAATTAGAAAATAATATTATTAAGTAACATTGGTTAGGTTTGGCGCGAAACTGAGATACATCGATGMTTATATCTTCCGAATTTTTTAATATTTCGTTTGGAAAACACTCACGTATAAAAATCTTGTGTGTAGCTATTGTTTGATATACAATAGGAAGATGTAAAAAACTTTTTAATTATCTGGATTAAACGGGATGACGCAGTACGCTGGAACATATATAGCTGACAGATTTTCAATATGGCATTGCCTCTGCGTTGCATCTGCATTGCATTTGCTGCGCAGTAGTATGCGCGGTGATACGTAGGTACATTTATTCATACATAAAAAGAAAGATGTATTAGTGTATGTTGCCTTTATTTTCTCTTCGTTATTTGTTAACGCACTTATATTTAACTTGTTTATAATATACCAATGTAGTGTTACTTTTTTCTTTTTTTATGTTTCCAAACATTGCGAGAATAAAACATGATTACATACACACATATATCTAATCTTATAATCATATTTACATTTTTATCTTCCACATATTCATATTATTTCTATCTTGATATTTGTCATGGTAGGTATATCTCTTTTTTTTAATAACATAAAGAAGAGTAATATAAAAAGTATGAGAAAGGAAAAGGGAGAGAGAGTGACATCTTATATGTATATCATACATATACATATGTAGACTCGTTCAGCTTGCATGATACTTTACTAATACAATCTTACGATTTGCAGATTTGCAAGTTTTTGAAGATTTGGAAAAGCACAGCATCAATTAGGCTTTCTTATCGTTTTATGTATCAAGTATATACATAAAAGAAGAACTTACGAGATTTTTAAATCAATCCATGCAATTTTTTTATGGTATTTAAACGATCAAACACCTCAGTTTTCTTCTATCATAATGATAAACTTCAATAATTCATATTTTTCATTAGTATACTATTTATACATTGTTTTAATATATTCGTTATATAATTGTTTAAAGAAATGTACTTTCTTTTTTCATTAATATATACGTGTACATTACATATACATTTACTAATGCGCTTTTCTTATATTAAAGCTAAATTTTTTCCTCCGAAGTGACCACTGCACAGGAACGTTACGACTAATGTGTATTAGTTTAAACAATTACGTAAAAATTAAAAGAATACTAAAATGAGAACGTTATAATCTTAAATTTTATTGATTTATTGATTATTCTGTTTCTACACATGCGCAACGTTTGGAAAGTCATATAAACAATTTTCAATAAAAGTAATTTTCACAGAGGACTATGATCCATTTCAACGGTGTATTTCGAAGAGAATAGTGCAAAGATCATAGTCACCGAGCTTTTTAACAAGAATAGAACTTTTTATTGACTAATTAACAATTGTTTTAATATTTTAATACACCCTCTTTATATTTTAGATTATTTAGACACATATATGTACTAGTATAAGCATTACATATGCTCATTAACATACTTTAAATATTAATTAATTTCGATGTGATATTCTTCTTGAGGAAAATTTTCCCCACCGCAGTCACCAGTGCACAGAATCGTTACAACAAATGTGCATTAGTTTAAACAATTTCATAAAATTTAAAAGAATACTAAAATGAGAACGTTATAATCTTAAATTTTATTGATTAGGTGGATTATTKMYTTTATACACATGCGCAACGTTTGGAAAGTCATATAAACAATTTTCAATAAAAGTAATTTTCTAGAGGACAATGACTCAGTATAGCAGGAGACTTCGAAGAGGACGGTGCTCCTAACATATATAGCGATCTTTTTAACAACAATAGACATTTCTATCAATTATTTAACAATTATTTTAATAATCTAATACACTCTCTTTATATTTCAGATTGTTTGAACATATATGTACTGTTTTAAGTATTACATACATATTAACGTACTTTAAATATAAAATAATTTCGATGTGATATTCTTTTCGATCAAAATTTCCCCCTTCGAAGGCACCACTACACAGGAACGTTAAAACAAATGTGTTCATTGGTTTAAACAATTACATTAAAATTACAATATAGCTAAAATCAGAACTTTATAATTTGAATTTTTCTTTATTACAAATAATATTCTCGATGCACACATACACAACTTTCGGAACGCCACGTAAACAACGTTCAATAAAAAAAAATTTTTTATATAACAATGTATCAGTCTAACAGAAAATTTCGGAAAGGAAAGTACAAAAGAAGGTATATCAATATTTTTAGATTACAATATACATTTCTATCGATTAATTAACACATATTTTAATATTTTAATACTCTCTCTTTTTATATTTCAGATTGTTTAAACATATATGTACGTGTATAAGCATTACATATGCTCATTAACATACTTTAAATATTAATTAATTTCGATGTGATATTTTTCTTGAGAAAAATTTCCCCCTCCGAAGTCATCACTGCACAGGAACGAAACAAAAAATGTATATTTGTTTAAACAATTTCAAAAAAATTTTAGAATACTAAAATGAGAAAATTATAATCTTAAATTTTATTGATTAGGTGGATTATTCACTTTATACACATGCGCAACGTTCGAAAAGTCATATAAACAACTTTCAATAAAAGTAATTTTCTAGAGGACAATGACTCAGTCTAGTACGAGACTTCGAAGAGGACGGTGCTCCTTACATATGTACCGACCTTTTTAACAACAATAGACATTTCTATCAATTATTTAACAATTATTTTAATAATCTAATACACTCTCTTTATATTTCAGATTGTTTAAACATATATGTACTGTTTTAAGCATTATATACATATTAATATACTTTAAATAGAAATAATTCTAATTTATTTTTATTTTACGTTTCTTTAGATGACTTTTTTAAACTTAATTTTTTTACTGAGCCAATATATAAACATAAAATTTACCGATTACTTATATTGTTCTTTAATCAATTTTCTGCTAGATTTGGACATGTAATCGTATTACTGGCGAATAGGTGAATTTTTTAGGGTGAGCACTCAGAGTGATGTTCCTTAAAAAACGTTCTCAATTAGATTATCTTATTTTTATTTAAATTATATTCGGATGTGGACATCTTCAGGGTGCACATCCCTCGTGGGTCTTCGGAAGCGGTTACCTCCTCGTGGTTAGACCCGGGCAATGGATATTACTTTCCGTGTAATGTTTATCATATTTTTATATGCTATCCATTACATTACAAGTAAAATCCAGCTAAAGACTGCTTACCAAAAACATTATAATTGTAATTAGTTTCATTTATTTTCTTCATCAACATCATATTCAAATTCATTTCATTGTTTTCCCTTAAACATTTTCTCCATATAATATTTCACATTATAATACTCGATTTATGTTTTAGTAACTTTAATCTTGTACATTTTTTCAGTCGTTTTTGACATGCAGTGCGGTCGGTAAGCACGTTCCGGTCGCGATCGCGTTCGCGATAAAAAACTTTTTTATAGTTTTTTATTTTCGTTATCGTCTACTGGTCATCGTCATCCTAAGGGTAGGAAACCTATCAGGCATTCATCACTGAAGACTACATGTAAGTAGAATTTTCTATCAAACATTTTCTATGATAAATTTGCAATGGTCTTTTTATTTCGACGATTATACTAATCGTTCCTTTTTATTTTCTGTTTCAGAACATCATTGCAATCGAGCGCGTTGGCAATGAGGTACTCGAGTGTTTGCATCGTTAAAGAAAATTCGGAAATTAGAGTCAGTGTTGTTCGTCGTATGGAAAAGTTTCATTTTTTCGGGTAAAGAAACTTCGAAAGTTTCTTTTATTCGGTTTATACGTGTGCCATCGTCATCCTAAGGGTAGGAGACCCATCGTGCATTCATCACTGAAGATAAAAGGTAAATTAATTTTTATATTAAACATTTCTTTAATAATTACTTGTAATTTTTAAACAATTACAACGATATTTATCGCCTTTTTCTTTTCTCTTTTTTCCAGAAGGCTAAGTGTTTGTGATAGTGTTTGATATTTGAACTGCGTGCAATGCAGTTGTAAAATTAGAATCAGTGCCGTGGTCGCGATAAGAAACTCGAAAGTTTCTTATTTTCGTTCGAAACGTCTGCAGCATCGTCATCTTAAGGGTAGGAGACCCATCGGGCATTCATCACTGAAGATTAAATGTAAGTATATTTTTCTATCAAACATTTTCTATGATAATTTCAATGGTTCCATATTACGACGAGGATATTAATCGTTCTTTTTCTTTTTCTTTTTCAGAACATCATTGCAATTCGTGCGCGAAGCAATGAACCGGGAGTGTTTGATCGTTTATAAATATAATTTAAAATCACGGATTAAAAGCACGTTCGTTCATTCGTTAATAATAAATTGTGTCGCGTTTCGCGTTCGTGTTCGCGTTATTTTTAAAATATATATATTAAATTAACTGTGACCAATGCAGTTAATTGCATTTAGAGTTTGTTCGTATAAAGTTATAGTTTTTTAATTTTAAAACAGTCGCACAGACTGTTCGCGAACTTGAGTCAATGAAGTGCATCAGTGAAGTGACCGCGTATCCGGAGTGAAATTTTTATTTGCATTGACTGCGTGCAAAGCAGTCTTTGAAGCAGATTGTAGAGTCAGTGTTTGTACGAATAATTAAAGTAACAGTTTTTTTATCGCGAAGTAGAGTCAGTGACCGGGCGTAAATTAAATTCAAATCATACGCGTATGTAGAGTCAGTGTTGTACGCCGTATAAGAAAAATTTCRGTTTYGCGATAAGAAACTCTTTTATAGTTTCTTATATTCGTTTACCGCGTTATTAGAGTCACGGGAGTGCGTGGAAAAGTGCATCAAGGAATTTTCCGATGGGTCTGATGGACGAGGGATGCAGCTGGACCATTTGCTACGAAGTTGGAGTGTTTTGGAGCCACCGCAGAACTTCTAATGCTGACTGTTCATATTGCGTACATGCGTCATTTCATTTTAAAATGCCACATATATGTGATATAACGGTTGGTAACGAGTGAGTCAAAAAATTTAAAGTCCCTCYGGTGCTCAATCATGCCGAGGATGAAAGGTCCCAATCGGCACGAGCTACTGGTTGTAATTATTCCCAAAAAATTATTGACGAGCACATGTGTAATTCCAAAAAAGGATTATTCCCTTTTTAGGAATTGCTCATGAAACTGTATATTTTGTTGTATGTTTTATTATTAGTTCAGGATAGGTCTTCTTGTCTCATCGGTTACATTAATTTAATTATTAGTGCAAATTAATTAATGCACTTTTCCTCTTTATTACGTGTTTCGTTCGCGTTTAGTAGTGGTGAAATCGAGTATTAATTTACTCGATTTCGTCCAAAAAAAGCATGTAATAAATGTCTTACATGCATTGCTTCGTACTTAGTTTATTTTATCGCGATTTTAATTATCGATATAATAAAAAAATGAGCAAGAAGACAAACCCATTCGCGACGGATAGATTCTGGCAATTAAGTGGTGGCTAAAAGCCCAGTTCTTTAATTAGAACAGCCATTTAACGAAAGAGTCGTCCGAGATTTTTTTAAATTTTTTTTAAATTATTCAAAATTTTTATTGAAAGTCATTATAAATAACTTGTAGAGTCATAGCCCGCTTAGATTTATGAGAGAACATTTTTATATATTAATCAAATCTTAGATTAGGATTTTCAGCATTTAATTTACTAATTCCCGTTTCTCCCCCCATACTTTCTGCGTTCTCATCTATGCGTATGCCCAGGTGTTACACGTATGGGTGAGAAACGGTTGGTATGGGTTTAGTTTTAAGATTTTTTCCCCCCTATTGGCGGCTGTCATTATGCTAGTGATTGCACGGTGTACATTGCACATGTGTGTGCGCTAGGTATGTGCATTGTACATCGTTTCGAGATACGTAATACCGCGCTTATTATTTTTTAAAGTTATTGAATAAAAATAACTTGTAGAGTCACGCGTACGATACGAATTTTTTTTTTTTTAACAATC
>NW_014569914.1:55538-63717 GCF_001313835.1 Polistes canadensis
TTAGTCATTTATGCAATAATCACTAGCCTTGGCAGCCGATTACAGCAATTGGTACGTACTCCCATAAATTTAGAAAACGCGTTTGAACTGGGGTGTCGGAGGTGCCCCGGGGCATACTCTCTAGTTTAGGCTTTTGCACCCTGGTGGTATGTGTGAGAACCGTGGAGTGAGTGGGTGGGTATGCACGTGTACTTTTTTGAGCGAATGTGAAACTTTAATTTTAAGTAAGTAGGACCCCGGAATGGCACGTGGTATGCTTGCACTTTTCAGTGCGAGTCCCCACCTCCGGGTTTTATACGGAATTGTCACAAAATTATATCTTTTTATTCTATCTTGCTTAAACTTGTAAACTTTTTTGTGACAATTCTGTAATATTTATTATGTATCATGATTCAAAGTGATTTGCAACCATTTAAGAAATTCATTTCTATTTCGATTCTATCTCGAACGAGATAGGGTCGAAATCATATACGTAAAACCTTTGATGAATTGATACTTAGTTTTAAGTATTATAACTAACACTTCGCACTATCGCGAATTAGTCTTTTAAATGTTTCATATAATTCAATATAAAGAATAAATTAAATAAAAATATTGCAAAAAGAAATGCATTGCATTTTTAGTATTATTTTTATTTTAATTCGATTACATTACTCGAAAGTAAATGTACGAAGTGTTATTAGGTCATCGATTAGCATAATTAACTGCTCGGACATTCGATTAAATGTGCTTGTGTAATATGTGCACAATCGATGAACTTTTAAGTTCGTTGATTGTCCACGAGCTAGGATAGCTAACGGGAAACGCGAATTAATTTTGTAATAATTAATAAATAGAATCACTTAACGCGCTAACATCGGTATTGTTTGTAAAATATGTATGAAAGAAAATAAAAATGGAATTATTTCATATATGTATATTGTAATGTGAAATGTATTTCATTTATATTAGTGTTATAGCAGTTGAGAGTAATTGGGTGAAAATGTCTTGAAGTCGTTTTTAAATTGTACGACCATAATTTGGCATATTATAACGGTATGGTATTAGATTAGAATCGATACTTTACATAGTTAATAATATTCCTTTCGGCGATGAGACATCTCTCGACCAAAAGGTAATAATTATTTTCTATGTAAAAAGCTCAGGATGTGTTACTAATCACATTTTTTTTCAGGGTTGTGTTAGGGTCGGTTAGGGTTTTTTCCATTTATAATTAGGAACGATTCTAATTCTATATCATTAATCGTTGTAATATGCCAAATTATGCGAATACTTTTTGGAACGATTGACGTTTTTGGTCAAAGATTCTTTTCATGCTCGCACGTAGGGAATGTCCGACAGTAGGCTTGAAGAAAGAAGAGGCTAAAAGCCGAAGAGGCCCCCACWWAWTTGTGGTATCAAGTGGGCAACTACAGACTTAATGAGTTATTTTCAAATTCAACAGCATGGTTGAATCTTTTGAGAATAGCTCGTTGGTCATTTGATATTGCTTGATTTTTCTTTGCTCGTCAATAATTTATAGTGGTTTTTTAAGAATGGAAGTAACTAACATAGTTTGCTGAATGTTTCAGGTTACCATCGTGGGATTTGCCATACCACATACCATCCACCAAATAATATTATTCCTAAACATAAATCGAGTATTAGAAAATTTTTATTTTAAATGATATTTCATTGAAAAAATAGAAAATATTTTAAAATCACGATAGAGTACAATACCATTCCGAAATCATACTACAATATCATATCATTTTCTAATTTTCTATTACCCACGCGTTCCTATTTTCATTATTCATTTCATTTTTCATTTCATTCGTAGAAACTAATTACTTTATAATGTTTTTTAATATCTTTTTTATTTTTCTAGGTATTATAAGATTAAATCAATAATCGTTGAAACTCTTAATTTTCATTTTATTTTGTTTCAAGATACGATTAATTCCAATAGATTTGTAAGTATTGGATTTTGATCTAAAAAAGGAACATGCTTTCGATGCATTCATTGCATCTTTGCAAATGTTAAATAATCTTTTCTTTTTCTTGTTCAGTTTTGTTTCCAGTTTCTTTTATCATTGGGTAGCGGGTAGATTCTTTCTTTGCTTTTCTTGCAAAGAAAAGTCTACTTCAAGGATGCGACCCTGCACACGCGAGCCATGATTTTCTCCTCCCTCCAATGATTGGGAGAAATCATGTCCTTACCTAGAATTTACCTACTAACCCTCACCCCTTCCCCACTTCTTTCTTGTTCTTTCTTTGTCTTCTATACTTCTTCTAGGTTCTTCATAATAGTGGATTAGTCCGATCGGGGGAAAAATACTTAAAAAAAAAAAGCGAAAAGTTCCACCTTTAAAGTCTCCCTTTCCCCTTCTCTTCTATTCTTTTTAATATTTTATTCGCAGGATGAACTATGATACAAAACTCTGTCCAGAAGGAGAGGGAAATGGATCAGAAGAGGAATTAGTTATGGTAAACGGTAGTATTTTAATATGTTTATTACTTTAGTATTGCATTGCACACGTGAGAAAATTATTGTTTATGCACTTTCTTATTTTTACCATGTGTTAGTCTAAATTTTTCTTATTTGTACCATGGATTAGTCCAAAATATTGGAAATTTCCACCTAAAAAATCTTATCTTTCCTATTCTTTTTAATGTTTTGTTGATAGGATAAACTATGGAGATGATGCAAAATTCCATCTAAGAGGAAGAGTAAGCATATTAAAAGAGGACTATAATAAAAAAAAAAGTTATGGTAAATAGTAATATAAAATAATTATTTCTAAAAATAATTGAAGAGTATTTTAATTCGTTTATTGTTTTCCCCGTAGCATCTTTCATGTATGATAGTTATTTTTAATGCACTTTTATTTTTAACAGTTATGCACCATAAATTAATGTATATTTATTTTTATTTTACTATGTTTTAGGTAAACTAATGATTATTAAATTTAAAAAATATTCGTAACTTGTAATCTCCGTATGTGCATATATTGAAATTATACTAGGGTGTGTTATTTTTCAGCAAAATCATCGATGGTATTTCCATTCTATTCACGTTGCATTTCTCGTTTATCATTTTATTATTCGGCATTCAAAGTTTTCTCTTCATTCTCTATAATTATTGTTGGATTTTTTGGATGTAATTCTTAGGGTGGGGCCTAAGAATGGGGCTCATTAAAAAAACGTTCTCGGGGTTATCATTTTATTTGGTTTCGATTTATTTCGGATGTGGACATCTTCAGGATGCACATCCCGGGTCTTCAGAAGCGGTTACCTCCTCGTGGTTAGACCCGGGCAATGGATATTACTTTCCGTGTAATGTATATCATATTTTATATGCTATACATTCCATTGCAAGTAAAATCTAGCCAAAGACCGCTTACCCATAAACATTATAATTGTAATTAGTTTCTCTCATCTCCATAATTAATATCATATTCCCATTCCCCTAATTGTTTCCTCCTATTCATTTCATTTATAGAAACTAATTACTTTATAATGTTTTCTAATATCATTTTTATCTTTACAGGTATTAAAAAGTAATCCAACATTGTTGATATTTAATTTCTATTTTACTTTATTTCAGAATAAGATTAATTCTAATGCACGTATTAGTATTGCTTTTTGAATATAACTTTTATATATTTATAATACTTTTTTAAGCCGTTTAGCTGGAATACATTAGTTTAAACAATTACGTAAAAATGTAAAAATGCTTAAATCAGTGTGTTTTAATCTTAATTTCTATTTAAGTTATACGTATTTTATAAATATATAATTACGTTTAATCAATAATTTGTTTCTCTTGTAGGAAAATAAATCATTATTATCTCTAGATTCATACGTGTGTACGGTATTATCACAAATAACAGATGCCATAGCGAACTTACAATCTTATTGTAAGGATCTCAAAGGACGAAAAAGTTCTACCTTTGGATAAATAAATTGCCGAAAAAGTTTCCATTCTTGTGAACGACAATGCGAGCTCATCGGTGGCGTTAATCCGTCGTTTTTTGTGTCATTGAAGAAGAAGAAGAAGAGACAGCGGAACGATTTCGTACAAAGGAAAACGAGCGCGAGTCGTCGGTCCGAAAGGGACGAGTAGTAGAGGGTGGTTGGGGGTTTGGGGGAGGGGTAGTGATGGTGATCGGAAGGAGTCATCGGGAAGGCCAGGACTTCCGTCAAACTTTGCGGTTCTGGGCTCTTTCTTGGATATCTGTGTGTCCAACTTTTTCAACTCGGTCCGGCGAAAGAAAGAAATAAATCTCGGTGGGAATCCCTCGAATGGAAACTGAAGGGCTGCGACAGAGAAACCCGGAGTAAAGAGAAAGAAAAAAAAGGGAAAGGAAAAGAAAGCTTTTGTTCGTGGCTGGTTAACCGACTCGAAAATAAAAATTCGATGCTTCGTTCTGCGCGCGTTCGTTTATACATAAAATATATGTATATGTATTTTATATACATATATGTATATAGTTATATTTCATTGTCGGATAGAAAGGGAAAAGAAGAAATAAAAAAAAACAAAGAGAAAAAAATAAAATGAATGCATAAAGTTGATCGAAACCTTGCCTGGCTTTTTGTTGAATATACAATTCTATCTTTTAATATCAACAAAAATAATTCATAAATTCGAGAATAAATTATAGAATGTTTTATCTCTCTTTCTCTCTCTACGAGAGAGACAAACAAAAAAAATGAATAAAATAATCTAAATAATCGAGAGACTTTTGGTTTCTATCAAAATCGTGGAAAGTTAAATAAGTCAACGATTTTTCATTCGCGAATGCACTTATCAACTTATGTAAATATCTCTTGATTCGAATTATTTTAATATGCTAAGTGGTGTCTTGTCGACAAATATAACGTACAAACTTGGAGACTTCTTAGTTCGTGTAAGAGTGTAGAGAGCCATTTACAAAAGTTATACGATAATATACACGCGTATGTACTTTACTTTATGTTAACCTATGTATAAAAGTATATCGAGTTATACACAGTTATAGCTCGTGTGTAGTACTTATACACATTTACGTAGATGTACATACTTTTGGAATGAAAGTTCCACGATATAAGCAGATGTTCTTGGATGGAAAAACGTTAATGCACTGCCCGACACAACTTTCTTTTATTACCCATGCGGATAAGGGAGAGAAGTTTCGATTTCTTTCCGAATCCAACTACCCCAGAGTCCATCGTTTCTCCGAAAAGTCTCGAACAAGTTAGTATATTTTTTTTCCTCCTTTCCCCCCCCCCCCAGTTCTCTTCCTTGCATCCTCGAAGAGAGACGACGCATCGCTAAGGAAGTCCGATAGCAGAATCACAATACGGTTCGGGAGACCTTTTAAATTTCTACCGATAGGAAATCCAATATTGTTTCCTCTTAGAGAGGCCAACGTATGTTGTAAGCATAAATTCAAAATGGATGGCCGGAGCTTCGGAACACTTTCGAGTCGCATAACGACACTACCTACCCTCTTCTTTCCTTTCTACTCTTCTTCCTTTTTAGGTGTTCTACGCTTGGCTTTCCACGATATTCCCTTTGCCAACTTTCGTGATACGGACATGCAAGCGGACATTAAGCCCTCCAGTCAGGAGTTTCAACTACTACTACTACTACTATATACTACCTTACTCTTCTCTCTGTAAATTTCTTGACTTCTCTATTTTCAATTTATTTCCACGAAGAAAATCTTTTATGTTATTCTATCCCATTATTATGCATTCACAAACGACGAGCCTATTTACAGATATTTCAGTAGTACGAGATGAAGAATTAGAGAATACCAATTACATACATATTTTTACTTCCTTAAATCAAAGTTTTCTATTTTGTATGAAATTGTCAGTAAAACAGTCTGACAGGAAACGTTCCAAGAAACATTGTTAAAACAAAGAGAACGTTTCAAAACAGTTTGTAAGTACTTCAAGTATTATGTTCTATTGAAGGATAAAGATAGAGTAAAAGAGAAGAGGACTGTGAACCATTCTCTGTTCCTCCCTTCTCTTATTCTCGTTCCCTTCAGAGTAGGAATTCATGGGTAACTCCGACACAATACATAGCAGAGTCGACATTAAATCGGCGTCAAAGGCTACTTTCGGGGAACACTCGTAGCGTATTTTATCAAAGAGATTTTCCCTTTCTCTCTTTTCCCATTCTATTTCTCTTTTTAGCCCTCTGTCGCTTTGTCCTACTGTTACTATGGCAACTTTGCTGTGAGTACTGACCATGCTCGATTGCCAACGCGTTTCTCAGATCACGCTTTTTCGATGCGAAAAATTGATTTGACTGGCCCTTTATCTACAATGCTTTTCCCTTTATATTACACGTAAACGAATTCACGTGTGTGTGTACGTATGTGTGTGTTTTCGATGGTTACAAAAGAGAAATGGAGAATTATAATGACCGTCATAGAGTAGTTGAGACATTCCGTTAACTCTTCCGTACTAATTATGAAAGTTTTTGGTACTTCCGTTAATAATATTTATCGAGCCTAATGCCATTAAATTTCCTGCACTTTGTCGGGAACGCAATTAAATGGCGTATAATACCGGCGGGCACAACGCCTCCAGTCTCGGACGCTGTCGGCTTTTAATGTTATTATGCATAATTTCAATAGAGTATTATCGTTCAATTTACATTGAAAATTTTCATCGTTAGGCTACCATTCGTAGCGTGCGCGTACGCAACTTACGTCAAACTTCCATGTTAATTAAATGAATTAACAATGGACGAACGTGATTTTCTTAATGATTTTTTTTCTCATCTTTCTTTTTTTTTTTTTACATAAATGAATAAGAAAAAATGAAGGCTTTTTATTAGTCAGTCGACGTAGGAAAATATATTTCAAATTACATAAGAGAAATTTTACCTACCAATCTAAGAACATTAGATAAAATATATTCTTCTTGCTTGATTATTTTTACAAACTATTATTTTTTCCACAAATTAATTTACTAAAATATTATATTTTAAATATGTCCAATCGTAAATTAAGACAAGATATATTGCTGTCGTTTACCATTGATTCGATCATTTTCTTTTTCAAACTTCGTTCTTCCTTATTAATAGGAATTCAACTTTCGTTAGAGAGTTCAAAGTTAGTTACTGTTTGATTAAAAGTTCTCACGTTTTTCATTCTTCTTTTATAAGTCTTAGAAGTTTGAAAAAATTGTAAGCCGAATCGAAGAGTAAAAGTTTCAAACGTAGTTGAGCTGTCGATTTTTAATTATATTAGGATCGATGAAAATTATATTCTAAAGTGACGAAATAGAGAGAGAGAGAGAGAAGAAAATATGAGAAAGTGTGGATGAAAGAAAAAGGTTAAGGGTTACGATGAGGACGAGGAATATAAGAAAAGAAAAAGAGAGACAAGGAGAAGAAATGCGAGTCACGTAATGCAGCGGTGACAAGGTGCTATGAGATAGGAAGAACCAAATCTTCGCTGGTACATGGACAGCAGAAGACTTCTTAGGTCTTTTCCAGTATGTGTTTTATCTAGGATAAAACAAGGATCAGGCTAAACGAGAAAACCTACATACGAAGTCTCTGTATCTTTCCATTTTGTTTTCCGACGATAGTTAAACGCGTGATAAGAAAAGAAAAGAAAAGAGTTATCGATTCGCGATGGACAAAATTTCTCAAATATACGTTCATAAAACTGTAAAAAACAGGTCATAGATATAAATCGTAAATCGTAAACAATTGCTTACGTTCGATAAAAATAAATCAATCTAAAAAGAATTTATTTAATTTCGTTTTATTCGAAAAAAACGTATCGAATATTTGTGCCGACGTATATATTCGAGAAACTTATTTAATTTATTTTTATTACAAATAAGAATATTATATTTCCATTTGTTACGTGTAAGTATAAACACAAAATTTCGATGCAATCTTTCAAATAAATTATGACCAAAATTCGTATTACCAACCGACTGACTAGGTCAATTACCATAGTTTATATTTGAAAATGTTTCGTATCAATTTACTGAGAAAACGAGCGTCATCCATTTGCATTCTTCGAAACGTGTCCTCGGGATAGTCATCGTCTTTTATCGTTCTAGTAAATCGATACTTTTCTTTCGTGCATTTATCAAAAATTGATATTTACGTCAGCCTAGTTTTATACTCTCTCTCTCTCTCTCTCTCTCTCTCCCTCTCTCTCTCTCTCTCTCTCTC
>NW_014569914.1:63897-86397 GCF_001313835.1 Polistes canadensis
CTCTCTCTCTCTCTCTCTCTCTCTCTCTCTCTCTCTCTCTCTCTCTCTCTCTCTCTCTCTCTATGTTTTTCAGTGGTGTCATGCAAAAACGATCTCGTGTAATCTAGTCCTCTTTTTTTTCTTTTTTCTTTTTTTACGATCACGCACGATCATAACGACTTACTGGCACGAAAAATCTACGTTTTCTCTTAGGATTTCTGTTTCCATTTCTTTCTTTCCATCCATAAGAGTTGAGTTGTAAGGTTTTCCAAAGAAAGAAGAACGATTATGGTCGTTAGATCTTTGAAGTTTTCACAGTTCGGGAAACCACACAACGCTTTCTGGACGAAGGACTGTGAGACGGAGAACAGCTTACGTGACACTCTCTCGACAAATCGCTCGGTATCAGGAAAGCTATTGTTCTCGATCGTGGAAAGTCCACATTTGTGTGTGTTAGTATGTGTGTGTGTGAGGAAAGTTGAGTTCGTACGGAATAGTAGTGTTAGTTCGTCGAAGAGGACTATGACCGACGTGATTTTAGTTTCGACTTTAGCACGTTCCAAGTGTTCTCACTTTGGAATATCTTTCCTCGAATACCGGTTCACCATTTTTATTAGCGAAAAGAAACTGTTTCCCTTTCTACCAACTCCCCACCCACTCCCCCCCATCCCAAAAAGGAAGGAATACGCTTTCCCTTTGAGAACTATATAAAAATCGAATAAAAAAGTCCAATTAAGTGTGCATATTAAGCGTTACTTTGAATTATTACGAAATCCGATGTGCTTTAAATGGAAAGTAAAGGAAACGGATAAAGGATTATTAGATGGAATAACAAAGAAATATGAGAAAGGGGGATGGGGGGACTTTGAAAAGAAATAAGACCGAAGATGACTCCTCCTCAGCTCGTATTCCGCGGTAACGGCATTGTCAAAGAGCTCACGTCCATTTTCTGTTCCTTCACCTACCTCAACCCCTTTTCCACAAGTTCGCAAGTCGTTTGTCCGACGATAATTAAGAGCTTCCTACCGTTTCCCGCTAAATTCTCGGTGGCATCTGCGGTTACCGTCGTAGCAGCTGCAGCTGCCATAATCATTTGATATTCCCACCACAAATGACAAGAGGCTCGTTGCGGCTTTACGATCGTCGAACAATCCACAGCGAAAGCTTTCGACTGGAAACTGGTGTGACTATGAATGTTACGAATGCTTCGATCTGTGTGAACTTATATGTTCTTGGTATCTCTCACTCTCTCTCTCTCTCTCTCTGTCTCAATTTCAAGAGAGGAAAAGAGAAAATGTAGGAATACGTGTTAATTATATCACTAATTATCGTAAGTTTAATTGCTGCTTTATATTTTTTAATACTAAAGATACTATATAAATAATTATAACATCAAGTGTGTGTTTCAGTAACTTGATTTAAATATATATTATAGAAAAAGTAATTATAAATACACAAGATAGAGAGTCCGAGAATAATTGTTCATATAAAAATAGATAAATTAGTATATGGTAAATTATAATCAAAGTGACAGAGTAATAAGTTCTAAATGAGTAAAGAAAACGGTATCGTTAGTCAAAGAAATTTTGTCGGCCCTTAGGCAAGCTTGCAAGAGAAATCGATGTGCTACTTCATAGTGGTCCTAGAATCGATTCCAGTGCACGACAATTACAGTTCATTAAGCGACGATTTCAATCGGCGGCAGGGTTGGTACGAAAGGAGGAGAAAGGAGGGAACCAAAGCTACCACCGCTACCATCCTCCTTCCTTGCAATTTAACTTTGTCGCTGCACCTTCCATACTCTCACTCACTCACTCACTCACTCAGTCATTCACTATCTATCCCTATCTCTCTCTCTCTCTCTTCGCTTTCGAAAATGCGAGAACGGTTTCCTCATTTACATTTCAAGGAAATTCACGGTGGATCTTTAACATTGCCATTATTTCCGTCTTTGAGGGAAACTCTTGCGATAGAACACTTTTGAAGTAGCATTATAATTTCGTATTACGTACCTTTCGCATTTTAATATCGACGATGAATTAATGAATTTTCTTCCAAATTATTTTTCCCCCTTCCCCCTCTCCCCCCCCCCGTCTAAGTTTATGAATTTGTCAATGAACGAATAATACATTATAGTTCAACATTCGAGAATATAGATAATACAATTAGTTATTTCTCTCGTCTCTCTCCAAAAATAAAATTATTAATAAGTAAGTATCGTAGGGAATTTGGACATTAAAAAGAACTAGAACATGGTTTTGATTAATTGGTCGTTTCGTCCCTTTATTGGGACTTCTTCAGTAACTTAATCTCTAAAGTTCAGCGTCTTTTTTTTATTCGAGTAGATATACATTCTTGTAATATTCGAAAAACTAAACATCTAAACTTCGTTATCTCTTAATCCATTATATTTGAACACTCAAACAAAACTATATATATAGTATAATACATTTCTTCTTTTTGTTTTTTTTTCTTCTTATGTTCTTCATCGAATCAAGATAAAATTTCAATTCAAGAAAGTAAAATTCTATTTTCAATATATTCACGTTCTAAATTATTTAGTCATTTTATCGTTTCTCAATTTTCTGTCCGGAACGTACTTCACGGCTAATATTCTTGTGCAAATAAGTGGAACGATGCGAACGGAAGGATGATGATCGTTAAGTGGTCGACCGAGGAAAGCAGTTTTCGGGATTGAGAAAGTCGAAGTTTAAGAAGTTGCTCGAGTGAGTGAGTGAGTCGATCGTCGAATATTAATCCACCACGGTGAAGCGCAGCTTCTTACTTGTGGTTCTTTCTTTTTCTTCCTTTTTTTCTTATTTAATTTTCCCCCCCCCTTCTATTTTTTGTTTTCTCTCATTTTATTAAGTAGTTTCGTCTTCCCACTCTCTCTCACTCTCTCTCACTCTCTCTCGTCTAACATTTCCCTTAGCCATGGTTAATGCTACTCACGCGGTGGACAAGTTTCCCGTGCAGTTTGGGAAGTACAGTATTAAGCACTTACTTAAGAACGCGCTAGTCTCGTTCCTGAGAGATCTTTAAAGGAGATATTACTCGCTTCGGGATGAAATCAAGTAGCTGTATCGTCTTGGGGAAAAGTGAAAGAGAGAGAGAGAGAGAGAGAGAGAGAGGGAGACTCAGGTATCAAGATGAGAACCATTAATGTATCCACGAACGTCAAACTTCGAGTATCAGAAGGTCGCTAGCTAGCATGCTCACGCGCGTTTACAACGTTAGAACAAGCAACTCTCTCGCTTGCTTGCTTGCTTGCTTGCTCGCGGTCGGCTTTTCTAGACTGAACTCAAATAACAGTAGTTACAGATAACTATGAGGAGCAGTCGCGTGGAATTGTACAAGGTAAAACGGACAAGGGAAATCTGGCTTCCCTCGAGAAGACTTACTCATGAACGGCAAACTACGTGATTCACGTGGGACCATGTTCTTCTATTTCTCTCTCTCTCTCTCTCTTTCTAATTCACTTTCTCTCTCATTCCTTATCTATCTACAAAAGCATTACTGGTCTCACTACTCTCAACCGCTAAAGATTATTTCCTTATTCTCTCGAGAATTTTCCTCGTGTAAGTCGAAAAGCTCTTTTCTTACGACAAATTTCTTCTTCCATCTTTTCCTTTTATCGTTTCCTATTATCCTCCAATTACTTCTTTCGTTGGATATAAGAATGGAAAGGTAAAAAAGAAAAAAAAAAAAAAAGAAGATAGGACACGAGGATACGGATGTACCGGATTCAATTCTAGGAGGAATTAACGTTAAATATTTATCAAATCACAGATATAAATGAGTGTATTACGCATTTTGTAAACTTGATAAAGAGAGTGTCTTCTTCTTCTGTATTGTGTATGCTTGATAATAATGGAGATTTATACATTTGCATGTCAAAGTTATTCAGACGCGTTTGTATTTCATTATACTTGATACCATCGATTATTTCAATGGACTTACTTTGATTCGACTACGATGGTTATGTTCGTTTTCTTTTGGCAAAGAAAAAAAAGAAATAGTAATGCTGCATCCTACGATCGTTCGATATATCGTTAACAAGCAGAGAAATATTTTCAAATGTGATACCGTTCAAAGCAATTCTTCTTGTTGAATATAAGTAGCTTCCTTTTTATTGAAGATCAATCGGTTTGGAAAGACGTGCGACAGGGAGGAGGACGAGGAGAAGGAGAAAGAGGTAGTAGCAGGTAGTAGCTGATTAAGTAGGTATCCGAGATTTTAACAGACGATACTTTTTTTACGGAACCTTTCTGGTCTCTTCTTCTTCTTCTTCTTCTTCTTTTTACTTTTATCATACCACCGTGGAAAGGCAATAAGGCACTCGTTATTGCATCGACGAGCACTTACCGATCTCGAGTAATTTCAAACATCATCTCTCTCTTTACGTCAGTCTCTCAACGACGACATCAAGCAATATGGATGCTTTTCACTACTAATGAAAAGAATGAAAGTCAAAGGGTATATATGACTCATCGTGTATACGAGTCACAAAAATGAAGGGGAAAAATAAAAAAAAAAGAAAAAAAAAAAATAAAAAAGGATTGATTTTCTGAATGAAACGTTACTACGACAGAGAGAAAATGTCGGTGACGTTAAAAAGTCACAAAGGGTTAACGTCAAAGACAATGATAATTATTGGAACGTCAAAGGATGGTACCGTTCATTACATCGAAACTAATTGCTCGGAAGGGAAAACAATCAAATTTTTCTTTTTTAATTTTTCATTCGATTAATTTTAGATCGTTTATTATATTTTATATGTTTCATTGACGACGATTAAATGAAATGACGTTTCTTTGATCGAAAGCATCGACCGAAACGAATTCGTTAATAAAACAACGTTCGTAGAATTATAGGAATGTCTGCAAATGGAAATGACTAATATAAGTCTTGGAAAAGAATCTGGTTTTCCTATAAGTGTAGGTAACTCATCAGGGACTCATAGTCGCGCCTAAATCACCACTTTCGGTGTTTACGATGATTCCAGCAGTAGCTGTAAGTGGCCCATATACAAGACTAAACACTCCTCGAGACGTCCAAGTATTTTACTCCCTTATTCTATCTTTCCCATTCTTTCCATTTGAAAATCATAATATTCCTGAACAATTCTACAACAATTCTTAGCTATTATCGGCAAAGTTGGTTCTTTGCAACCGAGAAGTAACGAGCAATCTTTGTGAAGGAATAAAGGAAAATAGATAAGATAATAATTGTAGCAAATGTTTAAGTATAAGTTTAAATAAAAGAATTCAAACGATTGGTCAATTTCCTAACGAAAACTGTGTCTACGTTTACGTAGACAGACATTAGTAAAATCAGCTGAGTGAATAACACGATCAATTCAATGAATAAACTCGAATACGTTTTAGTAAAGGAAACAAGGTACGAACAAACGATTAAATAAAACGGTCTATCAAACTGTCTTTCAAAGCAATACTCTCCCCGGTCTTAGCGGTTAACGAAGATCCTCTTAAAGGTTTTTTTTGGAAGCTCTTTTTCAAAACCATCGATTAAAAACAAACGGTCAAAGAAATGGAAGGAAAATAAGAGCAACTGGGGGGTGGGAAAAGTTCGACGGTGAAAAACTAAGGTTTAGTCGGGGTGGAGGGGGGGGTTTAGGGGGTAGCGCAGCATAATCGGCTTAATTACCTAAGACTTTACCACCCCTTTTTTTTCTCTAACCCTTTCTCCCATCGCTTAGAATTTTGTTCTTATTTTTTTTTTTTTACTTAGGAATGGTCAACGGTGAAACTCAATGTACTTAGTTTACGAGAAATTGTGGGGGAAAAACAGAAAAATAATAGAATAAAATAGAAAGAAAGTCTCGGATACGGGGAATCGTTTTTTTTTATTTCGATTCTTTCTTTTATATTGCAATGGGCTTTTGGGATCAATAAAAATAATTACGAATCGATACTCCCTGTTCTCCTTATTATGGGAGAATAAGATGGTATGGATGATCAAAAAGTGTTTACCTATGGTTCTATCTAATTGAATAGATGGCTACGAAAATAATTAAACACGGTGAACGTCTATTCGATAAAGGAACAAGTTTTCGATTTAGCAAGGTAACTATCTCTTCCTTCTTTTCAAGTAACTTTTTTTTGTATATTTTTCGAGATTAACTATGAGAATGTTCGCTAAAAGGGGGTATCACGTATTTCTATGTCATCCAGATAACTAATAGGTAAGAGCGTGTTTATTTTTCCATGAAAATATCTTTACGTGCAAGGCAACACCGTTTAATGACGTGGCAGTAGTATTCTACTTAACTTGAAATGTTAAAAAGGGTAAAAAAAAAATAAAATGTCTTTTTCCTATCGCACAAAAGTATGACGGATCTTAGAGATTATTTTTTTTCTTTGATGGGGTAGAACTGAGTAGTCGTTAATGAGTCCGGTCATTTCCGACCAACATACAAGCCATTTTTTCCAATCACGCATAAGCGGGAATAACGTTACACGTGGCAAAGCACGCTTTGCGAATCGTTCGATACGTATCCTTTTGTTACTGGAAGGTGGAAAGAGGTATAGAACGTTGAGACCGTAGAATAGTATAAAAAAATGTAGGTCAAAAAGGGTTTCCTATATAAAGAAGTTTCATTCGTTTGCTGCATAGAAAACGAGTAAGAAGAAGAAAAAGAAAAAGAAGAAGATGAAGATGAAGAAGAAGAAGAAGGAAATAAAGAAAGAAAGAAAGACTGAATGAGAGAGAAAGAAAAATCCAAATAAATCGAGAGAAATCGAGACAAAGTGAGGTAAAAGTTTTTATTAACTCGAAGCAATTACACAACCCATTCCGCGAATATCGCTAGTTACCAATACCAATTCGGTGTCGCGAGTTTGTTCACGGAAAAACACACAAGTAGAGTAAAACTAACTCACATTTATAAGTATATCCTATAAACGTATATATCCACGTATACTACACGAATGTATCCTCGAAAGTAATTGGATAGATTCAAATGGAAATTGGGTCGCGTTGTTTAACTATATTTATTTACAATTAAGTTCGGTCTAAATAATATCTAACGTTCATTAGCATCGCGATAACTACTACTACTACTACTACTACTACTTCCCTGATATCTGCGTGCATTCGCGCATGATAGTCTATGTTTACCTTCGTTATACGTTTAACGCAGGGCGATACTCGCGCGAATGCAACCGTGCAGAACGAACGAACGAGACCAACGAGCGAGAGTCGTGCGAACAGGCATGATTCGAATTCGTTAGGTTAGTGAAATTCGAACGAATGAATCTACTCGGTATCGATTATCATATTTCATTAACGTGCGTGCTCGTTAAGTGGTCACTGCCATTACACAAGACTCAATTATTTCTGGTTAACGGCGAATTATCTAAACTGATGTTGAATGGTAATTTGTCAAAAAATTGTTGAGAAATTCGAGGAAATAATAATAGACGAAGAAATAAGAAGAAGAAGAAGGATCAGAAGAAAAAGGAGAAAGGGAAGAAGGATGATGACAAAATGGGCGGGGTAAAGAAGCATTCTTGGCTTTTCCAGAATCCCGTATTAATTCAAAGTCCACGGGTTCCACCCTTTTCCACCTCCTCGTGGGTTGCGTCCGGACCCAGTCTAGACCACTTAAGATGAAAATGAGGGTAGCTTTGGGTGGCATGAAAAATTAAGCGTGGCCCTCCTCCGCTTTTCGACGACTGCGAGGAGCGAGTTAAAGTTTGCCAAGGCGAGCCTTTATTTGTGATTATGCACCAGGACTATATAGGAGAGAAACGAAGAGAATGAGAGATAGATAGATAGGGAGGAAGGAAGAGAGGAAGATATGTCGTAGGGATGAGACTGGAGAAGGGAAAAGACGAAGGAAAACGAGGAAGAGAACGTTGAGCCCTAGGGGAGTGTTCACCGCACGGTGCTTGGATTAACCGGGAACGTGCACTCGGTCGGTCTAATGTCTTTGCACAAAACCTGAGGGGATGCAAGGGTGAGAGGAAAAGAGAATGAGAGAGAAAGAGAGAGAGATACAAGACGAGAGTAGGATAGAAGTAAAGGTGAAGATAGGTGGTACAATATGAAAGGAACTGTGGGTATTGAAACACCGTACGGATTCTGGAATAACGTAATGCTTTTGCATTTGTATATGTGAAAGTGTTATCCCTCAAACTGTCTTCCATTTCATCTCTCTGTCTCTCTGACTCATTTTCACTTCTATTCTTTTTATCCTTATCTATATGTACTTTTTGTTCCGAATTATAACCATATCGATTTACAATATTTTAACATTTAGTGATTAATTATTTGAGAATAATAATTTTTCGTATAACTGGACGGAAAACTAATGATTATAATAAAACACACGCGTGCACAATGTAGTCTCATTTTTGTCTAACGATCAATAGCACGATATTTTCCATTTAATTTTCCTTAAGAATAATTTCATCTTCTAATTATAATTCATTCGGTTATATATTTTCCCGTTCTCTTTTTAAATCATAATTTTACGGTTTAATACATTATTGTCATTTCATTCATCTTTAAAAGTTAAATACATTTTTCAAATAGTCTATATTTGCAATTGGGATATTTATTTTAGCGTGAATATTTATTCGTACGTTGTTCGTGTTCTCGTTCTTTGAATTATCGGAAATTTCTCTCTCTCTCTCTCTCTCTCTCTCTTGTTCTCTTTCACACACACAATCGATCATTAGCAAAGTAAAAGGGAGCGTGTGTGAGTCATTTAAACGTATCGGTTTCGCAAATTAGTTTTTTATCGTTGTTGCAAGCGTCACAGGGTGTACATTACGAGAAAAATCATTATCGATTATTCCAGACGGCAATCTGTAAGACTTTGTCGCCAAGAGAAAGAAAGAAAAAAAGAAAAGAAAAAAATAAAACGAAAAGAAAAAGAATGAAAGAATGAAAGAAAGAAAGAAAGGAAGGAAGGAAGAAAGGAAGAGAAAAATCATCATGGAGTGAAATGAACGTAATAGGTGGTACATAAGTCCGAGAGCGTGGTTTCCGACGATAAATAATCTCCGCAATTTGAGCTTTATTACTTGCACGCACACGCACAGCCGCGCATTTGAAGTTCCCATTGCGAAAACTACCTCCTCCTCCTCCTCCTCTTCCTCCTCCTCCAACTCTTTCTATCCCTATCCCTTTTTCTCTACTCCCATCTCTAATCGCCCACTACCGAACACGTACACGCGAAACACTCGTAGTCTCTTATATTCTTTCTGAATGTATTCGCTACGTGACTGGTATGAAATTGCAGGACACGAGAAGGTATTTGAATCACAGCGTTGCAGCACGAAGCCCGTGTACTGGTTGCCTATTGTGGTGCTTGGGAAAAGAGAGAAAAGCCTGGCTGGCTGGCTGGCTGGCTGACTACCTGTTCTAGGACTGGTCCGAAGGGTAAAGGAAATTAAAACCAGTCACCGTCGTGCTTTTTTCTGAAAATAATACACCGTCTAGGTTGTTGTTTTTTACCTCGCGGCACGAGCTGCCGAAAAAAAAGGGGCAGAAAATAAAAACAAGAACGGATGTGGGCTGTGGGGACGGGACGGGATGGAACAAGGTAGGGGGGACAGGGGTGGTGTTTCGAAAAGAGAGACGGGAAAGAGTCGAGAAGTATTAAAAAACCAAATAACAAAAAAATAGAATGGCATTAGCAGCGAAATATCGCATCGGCCCAACTGCGCACGATGATAAATCAAGTGTGTTGGCGTTCGCTACGAGAAACTTCGGTTTTTAAAGTAGATGGATTTAAATAATCGTCTGGTTTGATAGTTCACGAATTAACATTGGTTTTCCATCGATAATATAAGAAGAAAAGAAGGAAATTGAAAGAAAAATTATATTTTGTTAAAATTGTTGTGTACGTGATTAGTAATGTTTTCGTTAATGCGAACGATTATTAATTGATTACTTGTCCACGAACTTATTCGATCTTTCACGTATCAACGATGAATTTGAACGCAAATCGATGCAACCTGTGTTTTACACGCATACGGTTAATTTAACGATATGGAAAATAGAATCTACGTATTTACGTAGGTACATAGGAAGAAAAGTGGTGAACAGAAGTCGCGTGTACTTGATTGCCGGTGGTGGTTCGTTGAATTTGTAAGGGTTCCTTAGACGAAATTGCTGGATCGTGTAATGAGTCGTTGGAAAGAGGCGTAAAATCGGAAGTTTTCCATAACGGAAACGATTTTGGCTAACGTTCGGCTTAGCGTTTTTTTTAACAATGTCTGAACGATGATGAGATAAAATTTTCTTTTTCTTTTTTTTTTCTTTTTTTTTCTGT
Source organism: Polistes canadensis (assembly GCF_001313835.1). Taxonomy (NCBI): domain Eukaryota; kingdom Metazoa; phylum Arthropoda; class Insecta; order Hymenoptera; family Vespidae; genus Polistes; species Polistes canadensis. The sequence continues at coordinate 74,183 of NW_014569914.1, forward strand.
TTCTGTCCTATTTCGAAAATAAATAATCGTCGCGTAACGGTGGAAGTACGTAATTTATCAAATTTTTCGTTTGACCGATAGAAAATAAACGCGAAATAAATTAGTTTTTTTTTTTTATACCAAAATGCAAACCAATATTGTATGACAGCAAACATTCAGCAGAATAGAATTTTCTATTTTCTTCGCAAATATCAACAGGAAAAAATCGCGTCTGGACTAACATTGAGATTCATATAATGAAATCGTAATACATTTACAGCCATTCATTTTTTTTTCCATCTATCAAGTAGTGAATCTTTTAATTGCTATTTCTTGTGGTATTTTATTGTACTAGAAACGTTGTATGAATAATTCAAAAAATTTGTTTACCCTAAAAACAACTACTTGAGTTCTTTAATTAAAAGCTTTTACGATCATTTATATATTTTAGATCGCTTCTATATAAAAAAAAAATAAAAAAATAAAAAAAAAAAAATACGGCGTATCTGTGCATACACGGTTAGATTATTCAGAGTATCTTTCAATTTGCAGGTTTCGAATGTTCCTCGAATTCTATAGTTAAATAACGTTTCCATACCGCGATACAATATCGTATAGAACCTCCATAGATTCGTATTTGTATTGACATTTAAATTTCTGCACAGGAATCAGAGATAAATTACGAATACACATCAACGATATATATTTTATTTTCAATCATAAAAGATACGGAAAAAGGTTTAAAGCAAAATTGTAAAAAAAAAAAAAAAAAGAAAATGTTACTTCGAGAAAAACAGAGAAAATATATTTCTTGAACGTAATGCAAAATTCGTTTATACAAAGAAAAATAAAAAATAAAAAAAAAAAAACTAATGTAGAGAAGACGGGAAAATTAATGATCAAATGAAGTTACAAATTTAATTAATACTTCGAGTACCGAGTATGAACGAATATTACGTTATATGCTTCAGACAGTTTGCAGAAGTACGAATGTGTATATATATGTTTTTGAATTTATTGCTAAGATAATACTGTTATTAATTTATATTCGCTCATTGTTTAATTTAAACACAATAACGGATACTTCGGGATCGTTTTCTTTTGTTAGAAAATATTCATTAGCTTTATCACTTGGTTTTGCCTCGCTTTGTTAATCGCAATCAAATCGTAATAAAGTAAATGTCGTGATGTCGAGACCTTTAATCTCAGTTTCGTTCTTTTACTTTTTGTGTAACTTATACTATAAATTGGTAAATGAATATATATTTATATTATTATTTGGATTGGAAATAAATGTTAAATTAATATTCAACATTTTGTTATAGCAAAGAGAGGGAAAATTGTAAATTTTATATCATGGAAAATTTGTTTGTTAGTAAAGGAACGTGAAAAGATTAATTGACTCGTGCAACTGCTTAACGTCAATGTATAATAACGTAAATAATAAATAGAAAATAAATCAATTTGAAGGCGTCATAGAGTACAATTTCAATATATATATGTAAAATGATTCTACGATCTTTCAAGAATAACTTTTACAGTTCCACAATATCTCGGTAGCTTATCCGAGATAAGGAGGACAGAAAGCTATCGATGGGTTTATTCGAATGAAAGTATACCTTTCGAGAGGGCTATAAAATATATTATAAGAAGTTTACGTTTACCATCCCTCAGCAGGACCAAACAGATTGCGAAAACCTCGTGTAGGAGAATTTTCTTTTATACTGGAATATGCACGTTACTACTTTGATCGTACACGTGTGTACGTGTATGTATGTATAAAGAATAGATATGATGTATCCATACTTATATCTACATTTCGATTTAGATCACGAGAAAGTACTTTATTCCGAATGATCGATTGAATTATTTTTAGGATAACAGAAAAAGAAAATAATTTCTTAGTTTAAAGAAAAAGAAAATAATTTCTTAGTTTAAAGAAAAAGAAAAGTAACTCTGTTAAAAATTAACGTTGGGTATATTTTATATTGAAAAAGGAAAAAAGATATGTTAAATTCGGTAATACGAGGATTTCCAAAAATATTATAAATCCTTCGAACGCGAAAATTAGTTTCATCTTATTTTATCTTTCAACCAACAACCCTTTCTCTTCTTTACCTTTGTCTTCGTTCAAGCGACCGTATCAAGTTTACATTTTCGCAAGAATATGTATACCTACGTACGCGAAAATCTGGCATAAATAGCGCAAGAAATTCTTGTCACGTAGCAGCTACTTTAACAAGATTTCCGCTTACTCGAAATCCATAGGGAAGATGACTGTCTCTCGTTACGTTTTGTATATTGAGACTGTCATTATTAATCCTTTACACTCGATAAGTTACTCTCGGTCACCAATCGGTTTAACACGATAATTCTTAACGATAATTCTCTAACGATAATGATATTTATTTTATTTTTATTCGAGCAATATCGTTTCACGAATGTTTTTAACAATACAACAATTTTAAATACATCATTTACATGCATTATTCTATATGCATTTTTTAAGTTCATTTCAATTCGACACAATCGTTGTAATAGAAATATTTATTTTCAAGTTTGATTTCACCATCGATTAAATGCCCTCAGTTATTCTATATTTATGAAATAGTAGATATGTTTGTTCGCTCGTGCGAAAAAGAAATCTCGAATGCAAAGTGTTAATAGAAAAAATTTCCTTCCTTATCATTGTATTTTCCACTTTCTTCTTCTTTTTTTCTTTTGATATTCATTTTATTTTATATTATTTTATTTCATTTAATATTAAAATAAAGTTAAAAATAAGAAATTTTCTCGCGTCTTCTCTTCTTCGTGGAAAAAAAAGAAAAAAAGGGAAAATTGTACACGGAAAAAATGAAATAGCAATAAACTCGCGTTGGAGCTTTCGAATAAAGGTAGAAGCGGATCGAAGAAAAAATGAGAAAGAAAAAGAAAGAGAAAAAGAAGAGAGGGAAAAATAAAGAAAAAAACTTTTTCTCCATTCTCTCTACAGAATAATGAAATGTGGCCGGCCGTTTACCCTTGTGATTTCGGAATAGAGCGAAATGTAAAATACAAAGAAGTATATTATATTGTCCCTAGGAGAGAATAAGGGGGCAGGGGAGAAAAAAGAATGTATTAAAATATGAGAACTGTGCAAACTCGTATGAGTTTTTTTCTTTTTTTTTTTTTTCGATATACGGTTCAATAGTGTTTCGTATACGTGTTTAATTTTTTTTTCTCTAGTAAAGAAATATGTGAATCGAAAGGAAGAACCTTTCTATTTTTCTCAATCTCTCTTTCTTTCTTTCTTTCTTTCTTTTACTTCCGTCTATACGGTGCTTCCATTCAACTGGTTAAAAAGAGTAAAAGATAAAGGAAGAAAGAAAGAAAGAAAGAAAGAAAGAAAGATAGCAGAAGAGAAAAGATGCCATTCTCTCGATTACTCCGTGCGTCGTTCTGACATTTAATCTCGCGCAAGAGCTATTGACATTTCGATCGTTCAGACCGTTCTGGTATTTGCGTTTCCGCCGTGTATATACCGTTCGAGAGCATCGAATTGTCTCGCTAAAGTGAATGCACACAATACATCGAGTGAATCGTTTCCGAGTATTTAATTATCTACGATGCAAAAGTTTCACGATACACAGTATCCAGTTTACGGATACGCGAAACGAACAATTTTCGGTTGGCGATACACATACAGTTTTGACGAGCGTTATATGCTGATGGTTATGGGAAACGAAAGAGAGAGAGAGAGAGAGATACGTAAAGTTTGTTTTAGAGAATATTGTATTTTTTTTGTTTTTTAAATTTATTTTAAATGGTCAAGTTTTTTCGATGGTTGTGTTCGGGGATATAAAGAGAAATTGCAATGTCTAGTAATTTTTGTCTCTCTCTCTCTTTCTCTCTCTCTCTTTATTTATTTCTTTCTTTCTTTCTTTCTTTCTTTCTTTCCATTTGTTATAGAAATTCCAAGAACAAAAGAACTTTCGTTCTTCGTCATCAAAATGTCTCGTGTAAAAGTTTCTTCCCCTTCTACTACCGTAGTAATCCAACGGACGAGTAAATCTAAAGTCGGAAGAGAAGTAAGGCGTTAAAGGAGAGAACAATCTCATGGAACTTTTGGAAAATAGCTACCTTTTCTCTTAGACGTTGGAAAGATCGGGATGGAGGAGGAGAAGGTTTCGAGGAAGCGTACAAGAGGAAAACGTCGGTCAAGTTCTTGTTGGACTGTCACTGGGGTATCCTTGCTCCAGTATTTCCTTTGCCTTCCAAGGATTCTGAAGGAAGGAAGGAAGGAAGGAAGAAAGGAAGGAAGGAAAAGACCTTCGTAAAACTGGCAAGACGTCTCGTTAGTTGTTGCAATACCTCGATATCATCTCGTTTTCTTTTTACGGCAAGTATGCACCTTTTTTCATTTTCTTTTTTTTTTTCTTCTGCTTCCTCTGAGTGACGTAACTAGTAATATCGAATTTTTGTCTTTCTCTTTTATGATATATTAAAATTTGTCGGTAGGTAAAGTCACGAAAATTGAGTGCAGATGCGTTAACCTGGTTAGCTACGTTTACCATGAGACACATTTTAACAGGATATTATAAAATAAATTTGTTCGCGAATGATCATTCTCTTCTCGATTCACGTTACGATGATGAAAAGAAAAAAAAGAAAAAAAAAGAGAGAAAAAAATAAATCTACTCTTAAATCTACTCTTTATAACGGCAATAACGAATTTTTTAATCTCGTTAGTTCGATCAAAGCGTGTGTTTTTTCATCGATGAAAAATATCATCCAGGGTCCACCTGGTATAATGGACCGGTAACACGACGACGACGACGACGACGACGACAACGACGTTCTGCGAGCTTAATTGAATTTCGGGAGGGGCGAGTAATTTAATAATTCAATAATATTATTCATCGTGAGCTGAAGCCGCCTGGCATCATATTTCGCTATACTAACGACGAGCACGTTGTCGGTAAGCTGCTAGAAGACACGCTCGAACGTCTCTTCCGTCTTATCTTTTTTTTCTTTTTTTTCTTTTTTTTCTTTTTTTTCTTTTTTTTTCTTTATACTTTATACTTTATACTTTCTCTTATATACCTCGATGCATTTTCTTCGTCTGAATGTTCGTAGAAATCGATTACTAAGGAAAATTAAATTTTCGTAACGTAGGCAGCACGTTTCCTCTCGTTGTTCTATCTTTGTCTCCAACTTTCTTTTTATCTTTCTTTCTTTCTCCCTTCCTTTTCTTGTTACTTGGAGCTTCTCCAGATTGTGTACTTAACCAGAAGGGGGTGAACTAACCTAAGGGGAAGCAACTTTTTAATATTCTGATACAACCCGCGTATCGTTTACTTTTTCCAGCGATTCTTCTTCTTCTTCTGCTTCTGCTTCTTCTTTTTCTTTTTCTTTCTGTTGTTTGATAAAACGATACGCTGATATTAGTAGTACTCAAAAGTGTACGATAAAAAAGAAACTTTCAGAACGTTCGACTACAATCGTTTTTTGCGCTTCTTTCTTGGTCGTCGTTCGATAACGAAACGAAAAGTTTCCGTGGAACAAAATTTAAATAACAATCGACGAACGATTGCGATCCAAAATTATTCGAAATCGTATCATTTAATCAACCCTCGCAGGATTTGATGTGTATTATTAAAAAAAAGGAAAAAAATTCTTAAGCAAAGAAAAAAAGAAAGAAAAAAAATAACAAATGGAGAAAGATAAATACATGCATTCGCATAACGAATTAAAATATTCCTCGTGTACATACGTTAGAGCGCATGATTTTTCCAAGTCCATAATTTCGATGGTACGATAAGAGACAACACCGCGTAACCGTATAATATAATATAGATAACTCTCTCTTGTTCATAATTCTAGGTGAATTTTTTTCTTCCTCTTCTTACTCTTTCTTCTTTTTTTTTTCTTTTTTCTTTTTTTTTTTATTTCTGGCTGGAAGTATCGGATGACCCAACCAGGCAGGCGCAGTATAACCAGCTATCAAATTAGCCGTGAGGTTAAAGCACGCGAAAATGCGCGCGGCCAGCGTATAATATACCGGGTGAACGTAATTATCTGTGGTATAGAGCAGGAACGTACGAGGTTCGACATAGTGAATGAGGAGGATACGAGAGTAGAAATTGGTCGGGAACAGGGGGTTGGAAATGGGGCTGGGGGTGGGGGTTTGGTGGCAGTTATTTTAATGCCACCGTCGTCGTCGTTGCTCTCGTTTCGCACCTGCACACCACGGCTCGAAAATTCAATTAGGGAATTGGAAAGAACGCCCAAAGCTTATTGTAATTTAATCGCTTACCTAGGAGATCATCTTAACGGGATAATAAAATTCCGTCCCTTCTCTCTCCCACTCTCTCTCTCTCTCTCTCTCCCCCCTCATTTCCCTTTTTTTATTTTCCTTAATCTGTCCGCAATTTTTCTTTTCGTCTTAATTGTAATTAATCGAATCTTTCGTGACTGCCTTTTAATGCAAGTATTTAATCCAAATTGAATAACTTATTTCAACGAACGAAATTTATAATCTCATTAATTATTCAAATGGTGTACACATATATGCGCGATTGGTTGGTTGCTTGGTTGCTTGCTTGCTTGTTTGCAAGAATTATTAAACTTTAGTTCTTGTAGATACGTCAGAAAGTTTATTCGAGCATATGATCGACGGAGTAACAAACGCAAGGGATACAAGTTACCCACCCGTACGACAACACTCATCCCCAATAAGACAGACCAGGTGAGACTAGAACTCTACTACCCTCTTTTCGTTAGGTGGGTACGTTTAAATGTATACCTCGCGTTTACCTGTTCGTACTTTCGTCGCCCTCTGTCGTGGGTAAATCGAAAGCTCGTACAACGCGAACTACGTTATCAACTGCCTTCCTAAACCTTTCTCACGCGTCGTTCTACCCTTTGGAAAATCATCCCCCGGTTATACTCCTACTATTACACTCTACCCCTTTACTGTTGGTTACGGGAAACGTTGGTGCGAAAACGTTCAGCGTTCCTATCTGTTTCCTGTCTTTACCGAAATACGGCGCTGAAACGAGTTGTATCTTTACTTTTTTCATATTTATCAACATTTAATCCTTTTATTTTTACAATCGAATAAAAAAAGATTTCATTTCATAATAAGATAAAAATACACTCATAGTTTTTCTCATATATATCAATCAATTTTAATATCATTTTTTATATTATATTTTACACATTTACAATATTACATTACGATTAAAAGCTTCCTACGAAATTGACTAATAACACGTATACCGATTCCAAATATCTAACTCGTATCTACAATTTCCTCGTATATTTCAACTTAGAATTAATGATTTTCTCTTAAAACCAAGGAACGAAGTTTCGTTGGAAGACTCGCGAGAGAGGACTGTGGTTGTTTCGAAGCACCGAAAGCAAAGGCCGCTGCATTGCAGACGGTGGTTTGGCAATCGAGCTTGCGGTTGGATCGATGTTTCCTACGTACGTACGTACGTACGTACATATGAGATCTCTCTCTCTCTCTCTGTCTCACTTTTCTCTCTCATTCACTTCGAAAGCTCGACCATCCTTCGTCATTCCCCAACCACCCTTCCAACCACCCTACCACCCATATTCACCCCCCGTTCTCTTCTTCCAACATCGTCCTCCACAAATATAACGCGGCGACATCCGACCGAAGCCACTCTCACTCGGTATCCGCGTTGGAAGGGGTTAAGTGCGACGTGTCTGCAGCATGGGAATGCCAATTATCCTCATCGTTCTTCCACCAACATCAACCTTCCCCCCTCCTCATTTCACCTCCCCTCCTCTCCCCCTTGCATCCTTCTCTACCTCACTGATCTCTTTCGCATCGCCACGTTCGATCAGCAATTATTCTTTTTTCTATTTCCACCCCCCCATACAACTACTTTCCTCCCCCTCATACCCCCATCGATTGCCGATTGTCCGATGAAAGACAAACTTCACGTTTGCTAGACGACGTTCAAACTTGCATAGATGGAATTCTCCTGTGCTAGAGAGGATGTTATGTATACGTTTTTATTCGATTATTGTCGTAATTATTTGAATAAAGTATAATGAGATTTGTTTAGAATATTATTTACATAAGTAAATTTATATGTGTGTGTTTGTGTGTGTGTGTGTGGGTATACAAAAGCCATTTACACGCGTTTAATTTTTCATCTTGACTTTTACTACCCTGATCATCTGATCAGTCAATCTGTAATACCACTGTAAGTATTAAAATCATTTACTTTTGTTAATATTAAATCTAAGATGTACGTATAGATTTTTGGATTATCGTAACAATATGTATTATAAAAGTATTTATAGAAATTTCTGTGAGTGTGAATTTAGATAAGAATCGTATTATTTTAAGAATTATTGTGAAGAAAATGAACTGATTTGATTAAAAAAAAAAAAAAGGTAAGGGAAGAGGGTATTAAGAGAATTCAATAATTCTTTCTTCGCGAAATTATTAACTGAGATCTTTTGAATAAAATCGAGCATCTTTATTTCTCTTTCTCTCTTTCTCTTTCTCTCTCTCTTTTTTCCAGAGTATTTCTCGCGAATGCGTAGGTCACCTGTTGCTGTTTGTACCATCGCGATGGCATTGAAATCGCGGCGAAGAAAATAGAATCATCTCGAGGATATATAATATATCTATATATATATGTTATATCTATAGCGTAAACGCGTCGTTTATCACATCCTGGAAGAATTGCTTGTCATATTTTTCGAATAGATATCGATAGATCTTTCTTAAGTGGTTATCGGATGATCTCGAGGAAAAAAAAAAGAAATCCGATACGCAGATAGGATGAGAAAAAAAATAAATAAAAAATATCACTTCGTAATGCGATTATAATACGATACGTTTGCCAGAGTAATTTGTCATAGATATATTTGATTAATTTTATTTGTCCATTTTTATTTGTTTGCAAAGAATAACTAATGTATCATATAAATTTGTTATTAACTACGGAGTAGTTTCATAATCCTGGCAAATATCCTCCGGTTGTTGTCTAATATTGTTTTAGGAGCATATACACGAGCACCTAAATGCCCCGCGGTTACCTAAATACGATTATAATCGATCTAACCAGGTAAAAGCATTAACATTGCAGAATCGAATTAATCAACAATTACTGTACTAATCAATAACAGTTTCTAAGAATTGTCTAGTATTTCCAGTTTTTTTTTTCTTCAACTCGAGAAAAACATCTAATAGGATGGACAAGGAAAGAAAAAAGAAAAAGAAAAAGATAAGGAAAGAAAAGACTGGAAATGATATCGAATGGTATGAGAAGTAGAAACAGACAACTAGACTATCTTTTTTTTCTTCGATGGCAGCATGCTAGCTAGCTAGCTACCACAAGCAGGGAAACAAATATTTGTCTTTGGTAGATTTATCCTGACAATAGAGTTTCCTATCAGAAATAGAAATCATCGATTTCCGTGTTTCGCTAGGTCTATGGAAAAACATTTTCTAGGGTTGCATGCGCGTCTTCTCTATTCTTTATTTTTTCACATTACGATGAAAATAGAAGAATAAACGGGATGTTTGTTCATTTCTTTTACAACGAAAAAGAGGAAGAAACGAAGAAGGAAGGAATTCGATCGGTGATAGAAGAAGAGCACGCATTCGCGTGCATTCGAACAAAACCTGTGAGGGTGGGAGGGTGTGGGGTGATAAAGGTTTGTTGCGCCTTTAACAGTCTAAACTATCTTTATCTTTCTTCATTTATCTTTTCTCCGTCTTCGTTCGACGCGTTGTATCTAAGTTCGTACTACCGTAACCGGGGGAGGAAACTTAATACCCTGGATGCACCCGGTTAGCTCTCGGGATGCATTTGATTCACGCTTCTGAAGCACGTAAGCTCGGAGCTTTTCGTACCGCGAAACGGCACCAACCAGTTGGCGGCAGCAGCAGCAGCAGCAGCAAAAGCAGCTTCAAGCTCACTGATTCGACTCCTCTTCTTCCGCGTAATCCTCGAGTTTCGTCTCGAATGACGACGACCGCACACTATTCCAAAATTAACACACGTAAAGATAGCACACCATGGGTTTATGCCAAAGACCGCACGATAAATATTTGGTTAGACGATCTAAACCCTTTCAGTTTTTCTTTTTCTTGTTTTTTTTCTTTTCTTTTCGTTAAAACCTAAACCCCATCAAATATCTCAATACATTTTCTAATCGTATTCCATTTATTTTTCTATCGTTTTATTTGACAAAGTAGTCCTCCCCCTATCGTCTTATATCTAATTCGAGTAATTTTCTAAGGAATGCGTTATCGGGAATTTAAAAAGAAAAAAATGTTTGTTCTTCGCGAAAAGTACCGTAGAGAAAACAGAATTTTTATTCATAAACATCAGGAGAATCCGTACTATTTCTTAGTACGTTAAACGAAAGTACGATGGCACGCATAGTATCCGGCAGTTTTGCAAATAGTTCACGGGTGGTGATATTCTCGGATAGTGCCCGCTGAAATCCCACATTTCGCCTCGTTGGTCGCAACGTCGAGCGCGTTATTTCTCGCCATTGTTCTTGATTTACGAGCCCCCGGCGAGCCTTCTTTCGGCCGGTGCTAATTAACGAGGGGCCTCCCTTTACTTCTATCTTTCTCTTTCTCTTTCTCTTTCTATTTCTCTTGCCGACTGAATTCGCGATGGTAACTCAGGAAAATTTAGCAGCCTCGAGATAACGCCACTCTTCCGACCGACCGACCAACCAACTCGGCCAGTTGGACCGAACAAAAGGACAAAGGACGCCACCTCCACCACCACGAGGCGTTTCACCACCGCGTTCGAATATGATGATAAAGAATTTGCAATTACCCTGTATATTCCAACTTGGAAATATTTCACGAATCTCTTTTTCTTATATATATATAGGTATATATACATTATAGCGCGAAGTATAGTAAAGGGAATAGTTCTTTAACCTCGTTGTATATAAGATAGTGAGATATTGCATACCTTGGGGGAATACCTGTAATCGAATTATTATCACCAAGTTCACAGCGAGTTCGTTTAGACGGCAAATTACCTGTCTCTATTCTAGTAATGCATCTTACTAGAGTGAGATCTTATCTGTTTGTTGGAGTAAAAATAGTGGTAGCTTGAATTGTATGATATAAATCGTATTATTTATCTGCAATAATATTTGAGAATTCGTAACGATCGTACAAAATTACCGATACCGATCATCGTTGTCGCAAATTTTCTACTCCACCCCCTTTCTCTCTCTCTTTCACTCTTTCGATTCTGTAAAACGATCTATACGTTAAAATTATTTACAGAATGGGTAAATCAATTATTTAATGGCAATTAATGTATATGTACCACGTCGACGTGAACGAATTCAAGCTTCGACCGAAATGTAACCTCGCTATATATCGCGCCGTAATTTTTCTCATTTATATTTGACGCGTTTTGAACAAAAAAAAAAAACAAAAAAGGAAGAAAATTCAAATAGAAACAAGACGAAAAAAGAACTGAAGTACAACGCGCGCGCGTGCATACGAATATATATATATTTATTTAATTCCGCTCAGAGAGATTGTGAACAATGTAAAATATTACACGCGAATATCTGTGTGTGTAAAAACGATTGTGATTTAAAAGATACACATGGCAGGAAAGGGAAAAAAAGAGAAAATAGGTATTCGGACTAAACGAAAAGATAGTTGCAGCTTTCAGTTCCTATTTTCATCCCCTCCCCCCCCCCGGGGAGAGTGGTGGATTCCGCCTACTCTTGCGTTAAACATATTAACCCAAAACTACGTGCCGTTACAAAAGTAGTGCATTGTTGTTGGTAATAAAATGTCCTGTCGGCGTGAAACGAGTTAAAAAGAACTGAAAAAAAATTAAAAAAGAGAAAAAGAGAGAGAGAGAGAGAGAGAGAAAGAAAAAAAGTCGAGATTTTCGGGGTGACTTTTTCTGTGACGTTTGCTCCAAGCTGTCCACGTTTAATTATAGAAAATTATTCTTATTATTCAACCATGTGTGTGTGTCCAACAGTAGAGTAGTATATTTTTCTTCTTAATCTTTATTAATTCAATTTAATAGGCACGTTTTAAATATTATAAAACACGCGTATCAATTATAACGTTGAATAATTTTAATACAATATAACAACTCGAGATGTGTAATTTGGAGAAAATATTAAATAAACTTGATAGCTGTGTTAATTGATTTAAATAACAACAACAAAAAATCAAATAAACTTGATGGTTGGAACATGCT